>NC_085136.1:325396808-325421808 GCF_035046485.1 Aedes albopictus | reverse complement strand
CATGTTATACGAATGCGGTGAATAATCGTCATCGTCTGATGGGAACACGATTTGCCGTTGAACGCGTCGACCTTGCGCCTGGTACTGCCCCTTACCCAGCACAATCGATTCGATCCATTTGATGTGTGCCGATGTCCGCACAAAGTACGCCTCTTTGCCGAAACCACAATCCGGCCCAGCAACCGTCAGTCCGAACACGTACGTGTAGTACCGATCGTTGTACCACGTTTCTCGCTCCAGCGGACCGCCATGTTCGACCTGCCCAAAAACTGTATTCTATAAGGTTCGACATTCGACAGTTATTACGGGTCGAAACTCACCTGACACGTCTGCGGAACGAGGAATTTGCTGTTTCGGGCACACATCACGTCGGGGCTGTTGATTCCCTTACACGCCGTAGGGTCCACTCGCATTCGGGTCAGTACCAGGGTGTTGTCTGCAAAAGAATGGTGTTTAATGATCGAATAAGATTACCCTGGGGATGATTCTCACTGTTGGAGATGGGTTCGTTGTCGTGCAGGAAATTGTTCAGGTTGTAGGGTCCCCGACCGGCAATTTCATACATGTGCATGGTGAGTCCGTTGTCGACTAGGCAGGCCGGTATCGCTTCTGGGCCGAATCTGGGAAAGGAAATATGGGGCATGGTACACTTATTGTATGAACACCCAAAATTTGTTGTGTAAGTTTTAGAATCAAAGGTCGCCCATCAATCACCCTCAAGAACGCATTGCATCAGTTATTGAATTTACATGACCCCCCCTTGGGAGCATCCACAAATAGCTTTTTACACAGACACAACTACAAATTCCTATAAGAATACCAATAAGTTCATTACTCTTGTGCCTCTGTGCTTCACTAAATAGTCACACATACACTACGATTCACAGAGTTTACCCACCTGACATCAGTAGCCAGTTGTACCACTGCAATGTCGTTCTCCAGGTATCCCTCCCGATAGTTGTGATGTATGAAGAACTGTGCTGTCTCTATGATTTGCGACCCCGGTTGATCGTTATGAATGTCCAAATCTCCCACTTTGACGTGGGTCGGCTTAGGATTGATACAGTGCGCCACCGTCAGCACGTAATCCTCATTGATCAGGACTCCACTGCAATTCCATTGGATTCGGTTCGATCCTTGGTTGTAACCTAAGTACACTCGATGTTTGGCCACTGTTTCAATGTCCATGTAGCTCTTTTCCAGTTCGATGAACACGTGATTGCCTACCCGTTTGGTAACCATCGACTCGTCCGCCTCTCGCTTTTGAATGTATCGCAAGGCGCAGGTTTCCGATGCGAAGGATTCTCCGGTTTCCGTTTCGATCCACGAGATGTAGGAGGACACTCTGGTGTAGACTGAGGGAACTGCCATTCCGCAGAATGCACTGAAAGAGGTGATTCCAACGACGTACGGGGTAGATCTATGGTTGGACATCAGCTTTATCTGCAGAGGGCCACCGGAATCACCACCGCAGGTGTCCATTTTGCTGTCATGGGCGCAAACCTGTGTATCCACGATACCGTTACGGAGCGTACGATTATAGTTGGAGTTGTAGAAATTGGCGCACTCGTCATTCGATATGGGTGTCTGCTGCACTTTGAGTAGAATGGGCGTTTTGTCACCAACGTAGGAAGTTTGCCCGAATCCGACAGCTTCGAGACGCGGAAAGTCTACTTCCGGTTGAACCCAGAGGCAGGCTGGGGTCACCACATCGTTGATGATAACCGGTCGCTCCAGAGTTATGATGGCAATGTCGAAATAGGAGGAGGAGAACTTATGCTCTGGATGTCGTTGGAATCTTTGAATTCTGTATTGTTGCGCAAATTTATTTTTGGGATCATCTAAGGTGGTGTTGATGTGGATCACTCCTAGTCGAACAACATCTGGCTCAATACCTTTGCTACAATGAGCCGCGGTCATGACATGCCGCGTGGTAATCACCGATCCTCCGCAGTTGAAGTCAATAACGCCATTCGGTCCCGTCCAACCGACGGCTGCCATGTGAGCGAACTCACCCAACCTCACGGGAACTCCCAAGATCGGATAGATTAGGTTGTAGTCACCGTATTTGTGGTACCGGAGATGGCAATCTGGGAACGAAATAGGCGGCTTACATAAGTGCGATCATTTCTTCAAATACACAAGAAATAACACGTCTATCAACCAATGTTGCCGTACCATTCAATCCCTGGCGCACGTTGGGTAGCAACGCTTTATTCACATCAGTGGGGAACACATCCTCGGCTGGTTGCAATCGACCAAACGCAGAATCGATAGCTACTAAACCGAAAACTATCAGCGCCGCATTGGCGTTTATAGAGCTTCCACAGTTGTGCACTTTACACGAGCGCATCGTTAGGCGCTGGACAAATTTCTACCAATTCTATGCGACTACTAACTAAGTAGCACATTGGATGATGATTGCGAAAGAACACACGGGAGAATACTCAATGTCCCTGCCTCCGGTTCTGTGTCGTCTCATCACATCCAACAGGCAGTGGCGTAATTGTGGATCTTCCCAGAAAATCGTAAAATTTTATAATACAGATAATAGTAAATGAGCTCTTCATTCCAGTCACTTGTTTTGCATTTTTATGATAGATTTCGGTGTTTTTTTTATTTCTTCCTCTCAGGCTTTCGTTTGATTTAATAATTTTCATTGTCAAGGTTCAATGTCATCGACAGGCTTTCTCTTCTGGTTTCCTCTCTCTCTCTTCTTGGCGTAACGTCCTCATTGGGACAAAGCCTGCTTCTCAGCTTAGTGTTCTATGAGCACTTCCACAGTTATTAACTGAGAGATTCCTCTGCCAATGATCATTTTGCATGCGTATATCGTGTGGCAGGCACGAAGATATTCTATGCCCAAGGAAGTCAAGGAAATTTCCTTTACGAAAAGATCCTGGACCGACCGGGAATCGAACCCGTCACCCTCAGCATGGTCATGCTGAATACCCGTGCGTTTACCGCCTCGGCTATATGGGCCCTTCTGGTTTCCTGTTTGTATTTTCTTATTAGAATCTACAATATCCGTATCAGGTTGTCTACTACCTAAAAACCGGGATTATCAGCACTGAGGCAAAAATACTTAGGAAGAACTTAAGAATCCCTCCCACATGATTTGGCGACATTACACTGAGGATTTTCATAAGTTGAAACTTATGAATGGACTATTTTCTTTTTCATTACTCGCTTATTGAGGGTAACGTTCGAATTTTGGACCCCTAGAGGACATTAGTTTGAATTTAAGTCAAAATCAAACAGATTCAGATGGTCTTACACATAATGATAATGTTAGTATGATCGTGATTTTGGACTGCAAAACGGTGAGTCGATAAGGAGAGCGTCCAACATAGCTCTGGTCCTCACAAGTTCCTACCTCATCCTTCCACGGGTCAAGCGATGACAAAGAGTTGTGTGCCCGAGCATCTGCGACTCAAACAGCGTCTGTTCTGGCATCCAGCGGCTGAGTAAGAAACGCTGCACCACGCCCAGCTAGATCCAAGGTGGTAGCCCCATCAGCGTGGTCGTCCCAGTGTTGGTTGGGACGTTAACAGAACTGGCACGATAGCCCTCTGGCGAGACAGGAGTGTTGGCGTAGGCCCAATAAGCCACCCGTAAAAATCCCCATTGCGAATAACATAGGAGAAAATACGACTCGATACAATCGGCAAAGACCCACGCGACGAAATAAGGACTACGATTGGAAACTTGGAACATGGAATTGCAAGTCACTAGGTTTCGCAGGATGTGGCAGGATAATCTACGACGAACTACATCCCCGCAACTTCGGCATCGTGGCGTTGCAGGAACTTTGTTGGACTGGACAGAAAGTGTGGAAAAGCGGGCATCGAGCGGCTACCTTCTACCAAAGC
The DNA here is from genome assembly GCF_035046485.1 of Aedes albopictus. NCBI lineage: Eukaryota > Metazoa > Arthropoda > Insecta > Diptera > Culicidae > Aedes > Aedes albopictus. The sequence goes on along the minus strand of NC_085136.1, from coordinate 325,417,936 downwards.
TGTGGCACCACCATTGAACTGGGAACAGGATTTATAGTGTTAGGCAAGATCCGACAACGTGTGATCGGGCGGCAGCCGATCAACGCAAGGATGTGCAGTGCATGTTGAGAGTTAAGGGCCGTTTCTTCAACTACAGCATCATTAACGTCCACTGTCCTCACGAAGGGAGACCTGATGACGAGAAAAAAGCGTTCCACGCGCAGTTACAGCAAACATACGATGGTTGCTCGCCGCGTGACGTGAAAATCGTTGTCGGCAACATGAACGCGCAGGTAGGAAGGAAGGAAACGTACAGACCGGTAATCGGGCAAAACAGCCTGCACGCCGTATCTAATGATAACGGCCAACGATGGTAGTCCGAAGCACCTTCTTCCCCCGCCAAGATATCCACAAAGCCACCTGGAGATCACCCGACCACCAAACAGAAAACCAAATCGACCACGTTCTAATCGACGGTAAATTCTCTCGGATATAACCAATGTCCGCACATACCGCTGTGCGAATATAGATTCGGATCACTACTTAGTCGCTGTATGCATGCGCTCAAAACTTTCGACAGTTATCACGACCACGCGTCGAAGTCGAACGGCGCGGTTCAACATCGAGCAGCTGCGTAACGTAGAAGTGGCTCAAGACTAGGCGCAGCAGTTGGCAGTGGTCCTACAAATGGAAGAGCAGCTTGGCGCAGCTACACTTGAAGATGGCTGGAGGGACATCCGATCCGCCATAGGTAGCACCTCGGCTAAAGCACTAGGCTCCGCGACTCCGAATCACAGAAACGACTGGTACGACAGCAAATGTGAACAGTTGAAAAACGAGAAGAATGCAGCATGGGCTACAATGTTGCAACACCGTACGAGAGCGAATGAGGCACGTTACATACACGCACGGAAAAGGCAGAACTCAGTCTTCCGGATGAAGAAGCGCCAGCAGGAAGAACGAGATCGCGAAGCGATGGAAGAGCTGTACCGCGCTAAGGACACACGAAAGTTCTACGAGAAGCTGCTCGCGCAGAGTTGTTATGCCACAAGTCGACATGTGCCGAGACAATCAAGGGAATATTCTCACGAGCGAGCGTGAGGTGGTCGAGAGGTGGCGGCAGCATTACGATGAGCACCTCAATGGCGACGTTGCAAGCACCGAAGGTGGCGGGGTCACAGATCTAGGAGTACGTGCGCAGGACGAAAGACTTCCTTTCCCTAACCTCCAAGAGATTGAGGAGGAGGTTGGCCGGTTCAAAAACAACAAAGCCGCTGGAGCACATCAACTACCAAGCGAGTTACTAAAACACAGTGCAGAATCACTGGTGAGAGCACTACACCACCAAGATTTGGGAGGAAGAAGTATTTCCGGAGTAATGAATGGGAGGTATCGTGTTTTATTATCTATAAAAAGTGCGACAAGTTGGATTGCGGGAACTATCGCGCGAACACACTACTGAGCGCTGCCTACAAGATACTCTCTCCAATTCTATGCCACCGCCTGCAAGAGAGTTCGTGGGGCAATACCAGACTGGATTTATGTGTGAACGCGCTACAACGTGTCAGATGTTCGCCATCCGCCAGGTGTTGCAGAAATGCCGCGAATAAAACGTGCCCACACATCACTTGTTCATCGATTTCAAATCGGCGTATGATACAATCGATCGAGAACAGCTATGGCAGATTATGCACGAATACGGATTCCCGGATGAACTGACACGGTTGATCAAGGCGACGATGGATCGAGTGATGTGCGTAGTTCGAGTATCAGGGACACTCTCGAGTCCCTTCGAATCTCGCAGAGGGTTACGGCAAGGTGATGGTCTTTCGTGCTTGCTGTTCAACATTGCTTTAGAGGATGTCATTAGGAGAGCGAAGATAAACACGAGAGGAACGGTTTTCACGAAGTCACTTCTGCTGCTTGGTTTCGCTGATGATAGCTCGAAAATTTGAGACGATGGCAGAAACGTACATGCGACTGAAGAATGAAGCCAGGGAAATCGGATTAGTCATTCATTAATGTGTCGAAGACAAAGTACATGGTGGCTCCAGGGAGGAATCACCGCGTCCGTCACCTCGAGTTTCTATCAATGGTGATGAAATCGAGGCGGTTGAAGAATTTGTGTATTTGCGTCCACTGGTGATCGCCGACAACAACATCACCAGAGAAATTCACAGACGCATTGTGGCAGGAAATCGAGCTTACTTTGGACTCCGCAAAACTCTACGATCGAACAAAGTTCGCCGTCACACGAAGTAAACTATCTACAAAATGCTGATTAGACCGGCAGTCCTCTATGGGCACTAAGCATGGACTACGTGCAGAAAACCAACGTGCCCGTGGAGTTTTCGAACGGAAGGTACTGCGTACCATCGACGGCGGAGTGCAGATGGAAGACGGAACTAGGAGGAGGCGTATGAACCACGAGCTGCATCAGCTGCTAAGAGAACCAACCATCGTCCACACCGTGAAAATCTGGAGGCTACGGTGGGCGGGTCACGTCATCAGGTTGTCGGATAGCAACCCGACTAAAATGGTTCTAGAGTCATCCTACCGGTACAAGAAGACGTAGTTGCGCAGCGAGCTAGGTGGATCGATCATGTGGAGGACGACTTGCGGACCCTTCGTAGAGTGCGGAACTGGAGACACACAGCCATGGACCGAGTAAAATGGAGTAGAATGTACAGCAGAGGTCACTCAGGCCTTAGTCTAGCCGGAAAGGGTAAGTAATAGAGGAAGTGATATACTAACAATTCCAGTTCGCAATTACAGGTTCTTTCACTCGAAAGAGTACGCATTTCTTAATCGTAGAGGAGATGAGTATAATACACTATAATCTATGCTTCCACAACGGAAAATATCCAACTTTTGTACGCGGAAAGCCGTGCATAGACGGTGGCTGTGTCGGATTTTCCCGGGCAGCCCACGTTGTACGAGCTTGTCCCCACGATAATGGAGATTTTGATGGAACCGGTTAGAATGATGCCTTCCAAAGGATCGCCGCTTCTATCCTGGCACGAGTTGTCTGTGAAGTAGTAATTCTCCGCACAGAACTGTTCTTCATCGACCAGATTGGCCATCTTGAAGAATTTCCGGCAGTCCTGGTTGTATCGGGCCATGCGTGGACGAACCATCACTTGATCTACGGGAGGAAAGGTGGTTAAAAGGATAATTTCCAGTTTAATCCATAAGAGTAATACAATACCATTGTCAACTCCAAGGGTATACATCTTGAGGGGAACGGTCGAGTGGTTTGGCCATATGCAAGCTGGTAGCACACGATCGCTGAAGACTGCCTTTGCGGACAATCGAACCAGTGCCAAGTTTCCAGTCGACCTCGCCACGTTGTAGTTCGGGTACGCTATAACTCGCTCAATCCCAATATCTTGAGTTCCTTTATCTTGACGGACCGCTCCCAACCGTACAGTATTATGCGTTCCCGATTTGACGCATTCGGCACTGGTCAGCACGTATCTATCGCTGATCAACGCTCCGGTACAACTCCAGACGTATCGGCCATACTGCTGGGTGCCGATCAACGCCACATGCGGATATTCCTTGTCCTGTACTGGTCGTCCTTCCGACGGGATGCTCTCGTACTCTTCCTCCTCGTGTCGTTTGTACTGTTTCCAGTAGCTGACGCACTTCTTCATGCTGTATTTTTCCTCATTGGGCGATTTCCCGCAGCAAACGACCGGATCTGTCCCGTGGCGGCAAAATTTCACCAAAGAAAGAGCAGACATGTTAACATTGGGACAGCTTCGGTAGTACTGACAAACACCTGCTACGTTTTGAGGCGTCGTACACGGCATCCCGATCGTGTTGTACGCATAGGTCGGTCCGTAATCGTCATCGTCTGATGGAAACACAATTTGCCGTTGAACGCGACGACCTTGCACCTGGTTTTGCCCCTTGCCCAGCACAATCGATTCGATCCATTTGATGTGTGCCGATGTCCGCACAAAGTACGCCTCTTTGCCGAAACCGCAGTCCTGTCCGGCAGCCGTCAGTCCGAACACGTACGTGTAGTAGCGGTCGTAGTGCCACGTTTCACGCTCCAGCGGACCTCCGTGTTCGACCTGCCGAAAAAAGTATACTATAAGGATAGACATGCAACGGTTATTCCGGATAGAAAACTCACTCGACACGTCTGCGGCACCAGAAATTTGCTATTTTGACCGCACATCACATTGGGACTGTTGATTCCCTTGCACGCCGTTGGATCCACTCGCATTCGGGTCAGTACCAGGGTGTTGTCTGTGGAATAGGGAGATCTGTTTTACGATCGAATAAGATTTCCCTACTGGGGATGCTACTCACTGTTGGAGATGGGTTCGTTGTCGCGCAGGAAATTATTCAGGTTATAGGGTCCTAGGCCGGCCATTTCATACATGGGCATCGTGAGTCCATTGTCGACTATGCAGGCCGGTATCGCCTCAGGGCCGAATCTGGGGAAAGAAATAAACACATATCAGGCCAAACATTTCAATAGGTCCTATCTGCATTTGAGAGGCTCTCTTTGTTCACTTTCTCTTTCAATTATTGCAATGTAATGGTACACTTTTCAACTATTTTTGCAGTACAAATCAAAAGACGATTGTTTTGACCATCGTTCAATGCAAGGAGACAATCATAATACAAATAAACAGCTGAGATATTAACGAAAGAGAGGGAAACCAAAGAGAGCCTCTCTTCTGCAGATTGGACCTTTAGACATGTTTGGCCTGATATGTATTCAGTTAGTGGAAAAAAATGTCTGTTATTGAACCACGATAACTGCAGACATTTGTTAATACATACAGTCATGATACTGTGTTGTGCGCAGGCTGTTCTAGCCATTTGCTATCAAGATATTGGAAGTTTTCAACATTCTCCACTGCTTGCCTAGCTACCGTAAAGCTGGAAGGATTGACCATGTTTACATCCAACGATTTGGTCTTGTTGACGTTGATGGTAAGACTTGCCGCTGAGGAGCGATCGGAAAGATCATCGAGCTTGCTCTGCATATCAGAGTGCCGTTGAGCTAAGAGAGCAACGTCTCAGCCAGTTCGAAGTTATTTAGGTGCTCCATGGTATTTGGTTCACGATCAATCGCACCTACCAGGATCTCGTCGTTTATGATGAGGAACAGTAGCGGTGACAGGATACATCCTAACTTCACTCCAGCAACGACCCGGATGGGATCGGACAAGACACAATTGTACGGGACTCTGCACGAAAATGCCCTGTACTGTGCTTCAATGAGGCCGATGATTTTCCCAGGCACATCCTTGCGCCTGAGGGCTTCCCACAAGTTCCCGTAATTGAGACGTCCGGAAGCTTTATCGTTATCAATGAACACCAGGTAGAGAGACTCTTGGAATTCATTTATATGATCCAGGATGATACGGAGCGTGACAATACGGTCCACACAGGATCGTCCGGCACGGAATCCTGCTTGCTGCCACTGGAGAGCTGCGCCAATCTTCTCCTGTTAAGGATCACTTTGCAGAGGACTTTGAGAACGATACACAGTAACATGATGTCCCACGAATTATCGCATACAGACTGGTCACCCTTTTTGGGTACCTTTACTAAGACGTCTTGCATCCAGTTGACCGGAAATGTCGTGGTTTCTCATATGTGACAGAATAATTTGTGCAGCAGTTGTGCAGATACTACGGGGTCAGCTTTGAGAATCTTGGCTGATATACGATCGACTCCCGGGGCCCTGTTCGATTTCATGCTACGGATGGCTGTTTTTCTATCTCCTACACTGATGGAGCTTCGGAGTTGACACGGATAATGCGTCGAATCCTTGGCGGATCATGATGAGGGTTGATGGCGTAGCCGGCACTTGAAAAAAGTTTCCAAAGTTCTCGGATCAGCGTTTCAGCTGGTCAGCCGGTCATTCACGGGCATCATAGCATTCATCTTAGTCCCACTAAAGCGACGTAAGACATCGAAGAGGAGACGAATGTCGCCGGTATTTACGGCTTTCTCGCCTTTGTCACCTAGGGAGTCCGTCCACGTTCTATTGTCCAGCCTACATGTGCATTTCACTTCCTTCTTGAGAGTCGTAGGAGGGACGCTCACGGACTACGGCTTTGGCTCCTCGTGTTTTCGCTCGCTCTATCACGACTTTGGCATTCCTTCGCTCCTCTATCTTCCTCCAGGTATCATCTGTGATCCACTGCTTTCCCGGATGTGTAGCTCACCTTCACGCCAGTGGCGATGAAGGCTTTCTTGATGGTGCTCCATTGATCAGCGCGAAACGCTTCCATCTTCCATCAGCATAGAAACGCTTCCATCTTCCGGAATACCCGCAGTCCGGTTCTCTAGCTCCTCGACGAAGGACCTTTTCGAGGCAGCGTCTTCCATTCGGCGTATTTTGAAACTGCGCCCGATTGTCTCCTCCTGTCGATGGATATTGTCAGGATCTAGAACTCGGCGGTTAAAAGATGATGGTCGGACGCAACGTCGGCGCTACGTTTGTTCCGTACATGAAGCAGGCTCCGTCTCCGTCATTTTCGGCTGATGCAGATGTGGTCGATTTGATTATCCATGACGCCATCACGGGAAACCCATATCACTTTGTGCGCTGGTCGATGAGGATAGATCGTTGTTGTCACAAAACTCTGCAAACAGCTCTCCGTTCTCGCTCATTATTCCGAGACCATGGCGTCCCATGACGTGCTCATAGCCCAAGTTGTCGGAACCAACCTTCGCGATGAAGTCGCCCATGAAGATCTTGATATAACCTTTCAGAATCATGTCCGCGACAGCATTCAGTTGGCTGTAAAAGTTCTTTTTGCCTTGCATTTCGACAGCATCGGTTGGTGCGTAACATTCAATCATGGTAAGGTTTCGAACCCGTGTTCTGAATCTGGCTACAATAATAGATTCTCACTTCATTAGTACAGCGTGGGCCTGAACGCTGAGCAGGAAACCAACGTGTTCACCTCGTAGGCCAGAGTATGTATAGCAAAACTTGACCCGACGCCAATCTGAATTCTTTAAAGTTCGGCTAACGGACTTAGCTCAGTCCTAGGATCTCAAGCTTTATTCGGCATGCCTCATTGAATAGTGGAGGAACTTGTCATACTCAGCAGCTGGATGCCAGAATAGACGCTGTTTGAGCCGTACCTCCTTGGTGAACAGACGCTCGGGACGTATTTCCTCAATCTAGCTGAAGTCAGAAGGGTAACAGTGTCCAGGCTGCACTACCAGTTAAGCAAACAACTCTTAGCTGGCGGTCTTTCAAGTTAAAACTTTTGGAAATCGAATCATTCTAAAGAATCATCTTTGCGGTAAACGGTACGTTCTCTGTGATGCAAGCATCAATATTGGCAAGAATAATAATCGGGCTTAATCTAACTCGATCATTTTATAGGATGCTCTTCTTGTGCTGGTTGCGTATGTGTTAGATCAGATTAGATTAGATTAGCAGCTAGCTTACGATGCCAATCTGGTCGGTACTTGAAAACAATGCGGGTTCCTTTTCTGTCAACAGTGCATATTATCCCAGGTACCCCTATCACATATTTGATTTGTTTATCGTTTTTAAAATCACACTCAACTACAATAACATGAAATCCCCGAACGATTAAAAATAAGTTCATCACACTTGTGCCTCTGTGTGCTTCACCACACAAACACACATCCACTACGATTCACTGAGTTTACTCACCTCACATCGGTAGCCAGTTTGACCAGTGCAATGTCGTTCTCCAGGTATCCCTCCCGATAGTTGGGATGTTTGATGAACTGTGCTATCCGTATGATTTGCGCCCCCGGTTGATCCTTATGAATGTCCAAATCTCCCACTTTGACGTGGGTCGGCGTAGAATTGAACACAAACTTGTCACAGTGCGCCACCGTCAGCACGTAATCCTCGTTGATCAGGACTCCACCGCAGTTCCACTGGATTCGGTTCGATCCCCGGTTATACCCTAGGTACACTCGGTGTTTGGCCATTATTTCAATGTCCATGTAGCTCTTTTCCGGTTCGATGAACACGTGATCGCCTACCCGGTTGGTAACCATCGACTCGTCTGCCTCTCGCATCTGAATGTATCGCGAGGCGCAAGTTTCCGGCGCGAAGGATTCCCCGGTTTCCGTTTCGATCCACGAGATGTAGGAGGATACTCTGGTGTAGACTGAGGGTGCTGCCGTTCCGCAGAATACTCCGAACGAGGTAATTCCCACGACGTAGGGGGTTGATCGATGATTGGACATCAGTTTGATCTGCAGAGGGCCACCGGAGTCACCAAGACAGGTATCCATTTTGCTGTCCCGGGCACAGACCTGCGTTTCTATAATCCCGTTACGGAGCTTCCGGATGTTGTTGGAGTTGTGGAAATTGGCGCACTCTTCGTTCGATATGGGTGACAGTTGCACTTTGAGTAGAATGGGCGTTTTGTCGCCAGCGTAGGAAGTTTGGCCGAATCCGACAGCTTCAAGCCGCGGAAAGTCTACTTCCGGTTGGTTCCAGAGACAGGCGGGGGTTACCACGTCGTTTATGGTAACCGGTCGCTCCAGAGTTATGATGGCAATGTCGAAGTAGTAGGAGGAGAACTTATGCTCCGGATGTCGTTGAAATCTCTCAATTTTGTATTGCTGCGCAAATTCATTTTTGGGGTCATCTAAGGTGGTGTTGATGTGGATCACTCCTAGTCGGACAACATCCGGAGGAACACCTTCTCTACTGCCACAGTGAGCTCCGGTCATAACGTGCCGCGCTGTAATCAGCGATCCTCCGCAGCTGAAGTCAATAACGCCATTCGCTCCCGTCCAACCGACGGCTGCCATGTGAGCGAACTCACCCAACCTCACGGGAACTCCAAAGATCGGATAGATTAAGTTGTAGTCACCATATTTGTGGTACCGGAGATGACAATCTGGGAACAAAATAGACAACTTACATAAGTGCGATCATAGGTCTAATTACACAAAAAATAACACGTCTATCAAACGATGTTGCGTACCATTCAATCCTTGGCGCACGTTGGGCAGCAACGCTTTATTCACGTCAGTGGGAAACACATTCTCAGCCGGTTGCAATCGGCAAAGCGCGGGATCGATCGCCACTAGGCCGCAAACCAACAACGCCGTCGCGGCGGTGGCGATAATAGAGCTTCCACAGTTGTGCACTTTACACGAGCGCATCGTCAGGTACACTGCGGGGCGCTGGACAAATTTCTACCGATTCTACCCGACCACCTACTACTAACTAAGTCGCACATTGGATGATGAGAGCGAAAGAACAACTTAGGTACTCGGGAGAGAACCAGTTTTGCTGGAATCTGACTCATCTTCTAGCAGCACCAGCCGCAGCAGCGATCGTTGTTGCGTTTGCTAACGCCCCTGCCTCCGGTTCTGCGCGTCGTCTCGTCACAGCTAACAACGGCGGGCAGTGGCGTAATTGAGGGGGTGGGGTACTTCCCAGAAAATCGTTAAATGCTATAATACAGAAAGTAAATGAGTTTCTTATTGCAGTCACTTTTTTAACGTTTTCACAACTTACCGAAATGGCAAATTTCGGTATTTTTTCAATTCCATTGTTACTGGTTCTTGTTGATTTCAATCTTCTATTTTGAAGATTCAATGTCAAAGAATATCTCGCTGAATTTCGGAAAAGTTTTCACGTGTTCGAGAAATGCGTGAGATTGACCATTCAAAAGGTTTCAGAGGGGTTTTGGGGGGTCTTCACAAGTTGTTGAGCGAGTTTCAGGAGAGTTTCAGGAGTATATCATAGGCGTTTTCAGGGCATTTCTAAACGTTTCTGGTCGTTAAAGGTTTAAAAGGGCTTCACAGGCTTCCAGGCGAGCTTCAGAGGGGTTTCAAGAGGTTTTTTTTAAAGACGTATCAAGGCGTTCCAGAAGACGTGTCAGACGGATCTCGAGGGCTGGGGCTTTAAGGAGTTTTGCAGGCTTTCAGGTGAGCTCAAATACGTTTTCAAAGGTATTTCAGAGCCGTTTCAATGCGTTTTATACGCGTCAGGGGCCTTCAGATGACTTTTGGTAAATCTAGGTGCTCGAGGGGGCTTCAGAGGAGGTTCCAAGGGGCTTAACAGGGGGTTTCAGAGGCGTTTTCAAGAGGGGTTTCAGAGACTCTTTGGTAAGCTTCATGGAGGATGCTTCAGCTGCGTTGCAGGCTGTAGCTAGACGTCTCGAGTCGATACAGGAGGCGTTTAAGTGGAACCTGGGGGCTTTAGTAGGTTTAACAGGCTTCCAGGTGAGCTTAGAGACGAATTCAAGGAGATCTAAGTGCCATTTCAAGAAGTTTTAATATTGGTACGCTGGTTCCAGATTATTTTAGAAGGCTTCAGAGATTTGCATATGAGCCAGGGGAATTTCAGTAGTGTTTTTAGGCAGTACCCCGTAAGTTCCGAGGAATTCACAGGCCTTTCAGGTGTGTTTAGGGGATTTTAAGAGGGTTTCAGAGCCGTTCAAAGGCGCTTAAGATGGGTTTAAACACGTTTCAGACTAGGGATGCTTGTATATCCGATGGCTTATACTCCAGAAAGTTCGCAGATATTCTTAGACAGGCATTGAACTAATAGCGAGTTGAAGCATACAAATATGAGCCAATATGAATGTACAGTAGACGTTCGGTAACTGCAACATGTTTACGTTTCACTTAGCGAATTAAATTCGATAACTGCAACAACTGACAGACGTCAAAGAACTGTCAGTTGCTGCATAATGCAGCCAAAGTGCATTAGAAAAACATCGCACTGCAACAAAACTGCATACAAAAAACTTCGCATCGCTGTTGACATTTCGTTTTGAAGGATAGCGATGCGATAACTGCAAAATTGTTGCACTTAGCGGACTTTCAGTTAAAAAGCATTGCAATTAAGGCGTTTGCACCGAGCGAACGTCTACTGTAAACCTTATTTATAATATAGTGAGAGGTCACAAGTTATGCATGAATATGATAACTTAAGCTTAGGGAAGTTTTTGGAATACCTAACATAGTCGAAATCCTTGCTCATCCCTCACCTTTCAATATGACCCAAACACCTCTTAAATCCTACTCCATGCTACTTCTTTCCCATAAACCATCCTTGTTCCTAATATTAAGTACTCCTACTGCTCTGAACTAAATTCCATCCAAGTAATGCTACCTAAACGGTGCTACCCAAATGAATTTTAGCTATATGGAGGTTCTAGTGCAGTCAAAATGATAACAGGAAGAATTTGGGCCAAGAAAATAAGGGAAACTAAAATAAATCATTTTGGTTTTCGAATGGTTCGTAAAAAACCTCTTAGAACTTATTGAACTTCTAATTGTTGCTTGGGTTTCAACCTCATGTGATAAGCATTCCCAGCTTCTATGAAAAGCTATCATAGCGTATATGGAAAACTGTTGCAGATGCTGTGATAGGTTTTTACCAGCTTCTGTGAGAAGCTTATGCAGTTCAGCGAGGCGCTTTCCCAGTTTCTTTGAGAAACCTTTTCCGTTTCTGCGAAAGTCATGCAGCAGTTTCTGGGAGAAGCTTGTCAGGTTATGTGAGAAGCTGCTCAACTTCTGTAAGAAGATTCTTGAAAGAAGCTTCTCAGTTACTGTAAGAACCTTTCTCAGCTTCTTTTTTTTATTTTTATTTCTGTGTATTTTAACTTATGCTAATTCTACACTTTTTCTCAGCTCCTGTGAGAAGCTTTTCAGCTTCTGTGAGAAGCTTCTCGGCTTCTGTGAGAAGCTTTTCAGCTTCTGTGAGAAGTTTCTCAGCTTCTGTGAGTGAGCTTCTGTGAGAATCTTCTCAGTTTCTGTGAGAAGCTTCTCAGCTTCTGTGAGAAGCTTCTCAGCTTCTGTGAGAAGCTTCTCAGCTTCTGTGAGAAGCTTCTCAACTTCTGTGAGAAGCTTTTCAGCTTCTGTGAGAAGCATCTCAGCTTCTGTGAGGAGCTCTTCAGCTTCTGTGAGAAGCTTCTCAGCTTCTGTGAGAAGCTTCTCAGCTTCTGTGAGAAGTTTCTCAGCTTCTGTGAGAAGCTTCTCAGCCTCTGTTAGAGTCTTCTCAGTTTCCGTGAGAAGCTTGTCAGCTTCTGTGAGAAGCTTCTCAGCTTCTATGAGAAGTTTCTTAGCTTCTGTGAGAAGCTTCTCAGTCTCTGTTAGAGTCTTCTCAGTTTCCGTGAGAAGCTTCCCAGCTTCTGTGAGAATCTTCTCAGTTTTTGTGAGAAGCTTCTCAGCTTCTGTGAGAAGCTTCTCAGCTTCTGTGAGAAGCTTCTCAGGTTCTGTGAGAAGCATTTCAGCTTCTGTGAGAAGCTTTTCAGCTTCTGTGAGAAGTTTCTCAGCTTCTGTGAGAATCTTCTCAGTTTCTGTGAGAAGCTTCTCATCTTCTGTGAGAAGCTTCTCATCTTCTGTAAGAAGCTTCTCAGCTTCTGTGAGAAGCTTCTCAGCTTCTGTTAGAAGCTTCTCAGTTTCTGTGAAAAGCTTTTCAACTTGAAGGAGTTGCTTTTCAAGAATGTTGCTGAAAGTTTTTCAATTCTTTTTTTAATTTTTCAACTGCATGAATTGCTTCTGAATTTCAATATTTTTGCCATCGCACACCAAAACCGACTCTTCAAACATTAAATTGAATCCACTTTTCATACGAAACTCCTCCTGGCTGGTTGGCAACACCAACAACAGACAAATTTATGCATAAATTTCACTTTCACCAAAATTTCCATCGAAGCACTTACTTCCACCAACCAATGCGGCTCGAATTGTTTTCCCTCCTTTGTATATTTTCGCCTCGCGTCTTCTATCTTTATTTTTCCGGTGAAACACGGCAAGCAGTTATCATTTTCCACTGTTTCTATAGATAGTCTCCTTCAGTGTTAAATCCGTTTTCAGTTGCTTGACGAAGCTTGCTATTTCGACCTATGATGGCCGAGGACTTCGCGGTGGAATCCGAAATTGAACAGTATTTTCGATTTTAGAGGCTCTATGAAAAGAAAAAGTGGTTTTGACATTTGGTTCATCCAAGGGCGCTCCCCTATCTGGTAGCTATCATAGTTTAATCTGTCAGCTCCTTACCTTCATGATGTTTTCTGACTGCGCTGTTTTTCTCCGCCTACCATTCATACTTTCGTAAAATCTCCGCATATCACTTTGTTCCATACTGCCTCTGCAATGACTTTCTCTTCATACTGCTTCTGCTTTCTGCGATAAATTATTCTCTCGATTGGGCTCGCTTCTGGTAACGTTTATCATAATCTATCACATTCTGGCACTCCTCATCGAACCAACCATTTCTGGGTCGTATTTCCCAAGTAACATTTTCGAGTCAAATAGACTAGAAGAGGTTCTTATAACCATCATGAAACCAAAATAAAAGGTATGAGGTTTTATGACGGTTCTTAAAACCTCTTAAAGACTAATTGATCCACAGAATGTTACTTGGGTTGAGCAGTATTTATCACGTGTTGCCCTGCTCTGTGGATAGACTCCCACAGTTTGCCGAGGATGTCGCCTACCACACCTTCTGCTGCAAAGTGCTGGATATTGAAACACTTCGGTCGCTGAATTCTTGAGCTCACCACAGTTGATAACCTTGCTTGAATGTGCTTATGCCAATGACATCCGAGACGCAGTTCATCCAACAGTACCTAATTTATTTGGTTGCAAGTTCCGCCGGGTATGCTGCCCTGGAAATGAGCCCTTGGCATCTACATCTGTACAGTATGTATTTTTGCAATACACTGTTATCCAACTATAATCTATGACCCCGTTGGAATTGAACGATCCATTCCCACACTCACTCTTTCGGTATATTCCAGATCAACCAAACTACTCAAAAGAGCAGAACTTCAGATATACACTCGTAATATCCATTATCGTCCAAACTATTCTGAAGTTTAGTCCTCGCCACCGCTACAGTAGTTATTTGCACTGTGAACTGTAACGTCCTATGAACTATTCCAAAGTTCTTTTGGAATTGTCCAGACCAATCAAACTACAAACTGAGCAGTTCTTTAGATCTACACATGTGACTAGAGGTTTCAGAGGGATGTTTTAGGGAGTTTTTTTGGGCGTTTCTGGGAGGTGAGTGAGGTTTCAGGGGCTTGTGGGGGTTCCAGGATGTATCAGGAGGGCTTTTAGGGGCATTTCAATGGGTAACATAACGCTTCAGGGATTTTTCAAAGGCATTTTAGGTGGTGTCAAGGGGCTTCACGATGTTTCTAAAAACCCACCTGAAACCACCCTGAAACTAAATGCTCATCTGAAACATCCTAAAACCCCCTGAATCCCCCTAGAACCCCTTGAAACGCATCTGAAACCTCTCCGATACGTTATATAACTCCTTAAACCGTCCTGAAAGCCCACATGAAACATCCTGGAACCCCCTAAGCCCCCTGAAACTCCCTGAAACGCCTTAAAAGCCTCCTGAAACTTCCTGGAACCTCCAGAAGCTCCTGATACCTCCTTAAGCACCTCTGAACGCTCTCTGACACGCCATGTAGTCTTTTGAAACGCCCCTAAAACATCCTGAAGCCCCTTGAAACCTTGTGGAACCCCCTAAAACGGCTCTGAAACATCCCTGCAACATCTGTAACCGCTTGAAACACCCCCAAAAGCCCTCTGAAACATCCTAGAACTCGCTAGAACCGTAACTTGACTTTTTTTATGCGATTGGTTGCAACAACGCGGTGTATCACGACCTTCGAGTTTTGAAATCAAGAGCAGCTTCATAAAATTTCTATATCTGCAGGAAATACTGTAAGTATTTTATAATGTCTCTTGAGCTTCCCCCGGAACATAACGGAGCTCATCGTCAGCTATGTACAGCGGTTGAATGCTCTTGCGAAACGATTGCGGCGTTATGGAGAATGTTCGAAGCGGAAAGAACAAAACCGGATATTCAAGTTTAACCCTTATGTGGCTGGCAGGGTACCCAGCGCCCATTAAAAAAGCACGCTGTAGAAAAAAGCAAAAAGTTTGTCGGCCACATAACGGTTAACGAAAGGGAGTTCTACAACTGCATCGGAAACGAACGACAAGCCTGATTATGGGCAAGGCCTTCCGGAGATTGGCGACGTCACACAGTTCTGGGCCAATCTATGGGAGAACCCTGCCCAGCACAGCGACGACAATGGGATGTGGTTGGCAGAAGACGTGCGACAGTGTAATGGAGACATGGCCGCGGTCGTAGTTACCGCCCAGGATATACGCGAGGCTACCCGCACAATTTTTCGGTATAAAAAACTGATGACTATTCACGGGCGGATGGCGGAATGCTTCAACAAGGTGCTAGAAGACCCCACGTAGCTACCAGAGTTCATTACCAGGGGTATCACTTATGATCTTCTGCCGAAGGACCAAAACACAGCTGACCCAGCAAAGTACAGACCAATAACGTGCTTTTCGAGTCTGTACAAAGTGCTGTCGTCGGTGATAGCGGACTAGCCCACTGCGATGCCAACGACGGATGACCGAGGAACAAAAAGGGTGTCGCAAGAAAACGCAAGGCTTCAAAGAACATAGATGCAGTCATTGTGGGTCAAGCCACCGAAAAGCAAAGGAACCTGAACATAGTGTACACACTCGATCTTCTTAAGGGTCTGCAGTTGTACAAGGTAGACGGGAACGTCATCAGGCTGATGCAACGCACGATGGAAATGTGGAGCACGTCCCTACAAATTACCGACGGAACAGCTGTGTTGCGGTCCATAACTCTCAGCATCAGGAGGAAGATAATTCAAGGCGATACCTTTAGTCCGCTATGGTTCTGCCTTGCTATGGCCCCCTCAGCAGAGCACCCAACCAATGCAACTATGGCTATCAACTGAAAAGTGGGGGAAGGAGTACAAGAACAACCCACACCTTCTTTATGGACGACCTGAAGGTGTTTGCGGAATCAGTACAAAGGCTGCATCAACTGTTGCAGCTTGTGATGGTGTTCAGCAACGACATCCGGATGGAGTTTGGAAATGACAAATGCCGGTCAGTCCATCTTCGCCGGGGTCAACTAGTGGACGCCAGCTGTTTCCGAGTCAACAAACAGGAGGAGATTCAGAATATGGTTGAAAGCGAAGCTTACAAATACTTCGGTTTCCTACAACTTAGAGGTATTCGCCACACATCGATCAAGAACGAGCTGCAGGACAAGCTCTTGCATCGTGTCAACTGCGTTCTGAGAAGCTTTCTATCAGCCGGCAACAAGGTGAAGGCGATCAACACGTTTGCTGTGCCCCTGTTGAGCTACAGCTTTGGCGTGGTAAAATGGACCAAGACTGATTTCGAGGCGTTAGAACGAGTAGTACTAGTGGCGTTCACCAAGCATCGCATGCGCCATCCAAAGTCGTCCAGCTAGAGAGTCACCCTTCCACGCGCAGTAGGAGGAAGAGGCGTCTCCAATATCCAGGTACTATGTGCCTCTCAGATTCAGCAATTACGGTTGAGTTACGGACATATTTCGTAGAAAGCCAGAACCGTCTTGAAATGTATCGCACTCTAGGTGAAGTTGACCACGGTTACAGCGCCCTGCATCTGGCGCAGGAGGATTGCGACATTAAGACCTTAAGAATTGCGATATTAAGACCGTAGACGAGATTGTCGTGACGTGGAAGCAGAAAGAATTGCATGAGACGCACCCCCATCAACTGGAGCTCGAGCACATCGATAAGGCAGCGTCGAACGCGTGGCTGGTATGGGGGGACCTCATCTCGGAAACAGATGGTTTCATGGACGCCATCCAGGACCGGGCAATTGAGACGAAGAATTTGTTTGCTCCCTAAAGCTTCGAGATGTAGACTCTACTGTGGCACAGAAAAGGCAGAGTAGCCCAACTCGTAATAACTGAATCAGGGGGCCAGGCCCCTCCCACTCACACCTATGGTCCAAGATGGGATGTAATTCGTCTATTTCCGTGAGGCGCTTCAATTAAGTTACAATTATCTCGCCTCTTACCCATTTGATAGACCGCGTGCGGTCTGGGACGGTGCGAGCCCCCTTCTGTCTATAAAGCAAAAGCCCTTCGTCCAGTCGTCCGTCACTCTGGCATCGGCAAGTCAAGTCGCTTTGTTTACCGCCCAACGGCGACGACGGACCAAAACCGGCACCGGCAGGTAGGTCTCTGCTCGGTGAGACGCATTCAAGTCTTTGAACCACGCTTCTTGGAGACACGGTACGCATACTCGCTGATTTACTCTCGGCAAGGTAGTTGTTTTTATTGATTCAGCCAGAGAAGCTGCGCGACGACGCGTCGCGCCGTGCGTGGATCTTAAAGATCGTTGAATATCGTTTGCTCGTTGTAGTCAATTGCTAGCCGTCGCACCGTCAACATGGCCGTCTGTATATGGAGTTTCGTTTTCGTTTGGATTTCCCTAATGATCCGGTTGGGTAGGTCATTTCCATTTCGGAAAGTGTTTGTTTCTTGTATTACCGGTGTCTGTTTCACCCCCGCTGACTGTATAATAGGAAAAGGTCAAAGTTTCGAACCGTATGAGACGTCGCACGTGGCTCTGATCGGATGGACTCAACGTAGTGGCGCCATCAAGTTCGATTGCGCGGGATCGTACCTGGGGAAGAACATCATTTTGACCGGAGCACGCTGCCTGGAACGGGACGGAGCGCTCGCTGATGTCGTTCGGCTGGGAACGGCGATGGGATCGCCGATGGATTTCCACGTTCACAACGTGACCGTCCATTACCGGTACCAGGCGGAGTACTACTATCACAATATGGCAATTATCATCTTGAAGGAGGATCCCCAGGCAGTGTCCAGTAGGTTCAAACCGGCTTGCATCTACTCGCACGCACCACCGATTCCGGAGGGACGGGTGCACCTGATGGGTAGGGATGCGGAAGGGTCCTACCTGAAGACGGAACTGGATTTGGTCGATTCGGACAAGTGTCACGAGTACTACAGTCCAACCAAGAAGCTGAAATATGGCGCGCTGCTGGTTTGCTGCATGTGTGCTCGGAATGCTGAAATCGCCAAATGCGCAGTAAGTATTCAAATTAGGGATGAATGGGAATGAATTCAGATTGATTGTGACATTTGATATTTTAGTCCGAGCTGGGTTCTCCGATGCAGATAATCTTGGAAAAGAACGGAAAGAGAGTTCCATTCCTGGTTGGGCAGAAGACGATCGGACGATCGTGTGGCACAAAGGTGCCAGGGATCTACACCAGGTTGAGCTCGGATGGTCATTTGCCGTGGATTGTTACGATCGCTCGGATGGATTTCTACAATCATGATGGTAGGTTTCATGTCAGTTGTGGATTAAACTTGTTCTACAATTCTGTTTTATTGTTTCAGCTTGCATGGAAAAATATTAACTGTAATCTTCGGAACGATCTTTTCATGACATGACAATTTTAAATTATTTATTCAAATGTACCAACTAATAATTTATAAACTATAATATCAATACATATCACACTTAAATTAAAGATTGTTTCACTTAATCATTTGTTGAGATGACATGTAAATATGTGTGAATCGTTCTAAGATGTTTGCACATCGAGATAGAAAGTCGCGATTCAAGTGAAAACAGGTCTAGATGTTCTGATTATACACATGTTTATTTATGTCGTGCTTCTTACGTCATAATGAATGCATTATTGGACGCCGAGTGGTCTGGTTTTACCGGCCGTTTAAGGTGAATATATAACGAAGCCACACCTCGAATTTGTAAGAGCACAAATCTGAGGAACCAAAAGACGAATTGCGCTGAAAAGATGATCGATTGGTGACCCGTTGGTGGTGACCATTCGATCAACTTTTCATCGCAAACCAACCCTCGGTTCTACAGATTTGTGCTTTTGAAAATTTGGAGTGTGGCTTCGTTATGTATTCACCCTAAGCTGCCGGTGCTTGCCATCCGCTTGTATTTGTGCTTGTTTTTATTTCTTTGATGATGTGTAATTATTCAGCGATTCATTTGAAGCTGTTGAAAGCAATTCTGCAGGGAAGGTTTAGGACCTTTGATATATTTTCGCTAAACTTTGCGTCATTATACGCAAATAATATTTGTTAGTAACGCTTGAATTCAAAAATTTAATATTATGTATCAGCTACCATTTTGAATGTAAATGTATGTGATTATGTTGGTGTCATACAGCAACCTTTTCCATTCCATTTGGAAATATAATTGTCCCAACTATCAGAACTATTTTCACCACTCGCAACCACGCTACTACCCCAAGTAATAATCACAGCTGATTAAGAGCTTGTTCAGGCAAAACTTTCATATTCAAGCTTAAAAGCGGGTTATTCATCTGTTGTACAGCAATAGTGTTTGTTGGGACTTTACACAGTTCACACTCTGGAAGCACTGATGATGACAAGGACGCTCAAACACGAGTGGAGTACGACTGCCCAAGGCAAGGTGGCTCACAATTTGAATCTCCATGTGATTTGTTGTCATTAGTCAAGTTTTAATAAAATAAACATGATTTCACCAAAAAATTGGAGAATCACTCAAAGGGGTTTTTCCCTCTTTCAAAATTTTTAGTTAAAAAATAAATAATAATAATAATAATAACCAAAAAATTGGATGTCTATGGTTCCTAGTTAAAAAAAAAATCTTCCAAGTTGGGTCTTCAAAGTCTGTTTTTTAAAAGCTCTATTTCAGCACAACTTTTATACTCTCATTGTATTCCGATACATTTAGGTACAATGTATCCTAAACGAGTGAAAGAGAGGATAACTACTCAAGAATGATAAGAAAATGACTGTCAAATAACATCATGGTTTATTGGAGATATCTAGGTGTATCAAAAAGTTCTTAGGTCTTAGGACTCTTTCTCTCTGTTTCTCTATCATTTTCTTACGCTCCCCATTAGCTCTAACCAAAGATGTCCGATTAACTCTAACTCACACTCTGTTATAATAACCTTTAAGCCTCTGTCTAAATCACTCAGAGATTCTTCACAAACTACGGAACGCTTTTGAAGGAGGGAATGGGGCAACAACAGTGTTACGCTTCATATAAAGTATCCTAATTTCCCATACAAATGATTTTTTAAAGCAATCCTGGCAGAAATCCATTAGGAAATCTTGGGAGATGCCCTACCGGAATTCTGGGAGGACTATATGGAAGAATTCTCAGATGAATCCCTGCTGCAAGCTCGGCAGGAAGCACTGAAAGAATCAC
Organism: Aedes albopictus; assembly: GCF_035046485.1. NCBI lineage: Eukaryota > Metazoa > Arthropoda > Insecta > Diptera > Culicidae > Aedes > Aedes albopictus. Next base: position 325,397,885 of record NC_085136.1, on the reverse strand, counting down.
AGAAGAGATCTCGGGAGGAATTATTGGAGGAATCCTGAGAGGACACTCTGAAAGTATCCAAGGTATGTCAAGGAATACCAGCAAGAATCCCTGCACGTACATTCAAAGGAATTGCACCAGGGTTTTTTGAAATCTTCGAAAGAATACCAGGATGAATCCGCGAACTAATGCCGGCATAAATCTCTGAAGCAATGCCGGCTTGAATATCGGAAAGAATCCTTTCATGATGTTCCAGAGCATTTCCGGCACAAATCCTTGGAGGAATCCCGTTGACTAGAGAATACCTGATGGAATCCTTAAAGGAATCACGGCGAGAATCCCAGCTGGAAGATGAGCAGGAATCCCTGGAAGAATTATAGAAGAAATCTCGTAAGACATTGAAGGAATTGGGTTTTTAAATTTTGAAAAATGTATAGATTTTTTGATTTTATACGAAAGAGCACCTTTTTCTGAGTCACTATGATTTTTTTCATATTTTTAGAACTTTGTTTTGATACCTAAAAACAATTTCAAGGAGATTTTTTGAAATCACCTTTTGACAGCTGGGCAACTGTTTGACAGCTCCGCCCAGTACAAATTGCGACGAGGGGTGATTCGACAAATCGCTCCCATACAAACTTCAAATTGATTTTTAAATAGGTTCCCGGACTCTAAAATTCATGAAAATTTGGATTTCGGTTCAGTTTAACATGTAGATTCAGAATATCCAATTAGCTCAACACCGTTAAAGAAGCCAATTGAAAAAAAAAAACTCGGAAAGAATTCTTGAAGGAATCCCATCAGGAATTCTGGCACGAATGATTAAAAAAACCTCTCCAGGATTGCCTCAAGAAATAACGACAGAATTCAATATTTTTTCATGTTTTTTACATAAGGATTCAAAGCAGGAATCTCTAAAGGGATACTCTACGAAATCTCGGAGAACATCTTTGAAAAATTCAAGCAAAAATTCAAGCAGGAATACTGACTTAAACACCTGAATGAATCCTTTAAGGATTTTTTAAAGCAATCCAGGCAGAAATCCCTGAAGTGATCTCAGGAGGAATGCCTATAGGAATTCCGGAAGGAACATCTGGA
>NC_085136.1:325371308-325396308 GCF_035046485.1 Aedes albopictus | reverse complement strand
CAATTTCAATTACACACTTCAATGACCAACAATGGATGTAGGCATCAATGAACGAGAACCTCTCCATATCTCCATATCATGATCCGTCACTAAACCCATCAAAAAGCAACGACCAAAGCCTTATCAGCTGTCCAAATCTAGTATAGGCCATTGTCGCGACGCTGCACTGATAACGGTACTCTGCGAGCCTATTTAATGCCATTTAGATTTTGATTGATTAGTTTGACAAGGTGGCAGAGATTATACATCAACGAGACAATGTTCGCATTTTTCCTCCAAAATACGAGAAAATGGAATCTCCTGTTAAAACCTGTTCGCAAGTTCCGCTCAAGTGCTCAAGTGGGCTGTTTGACCTTTCGAGAGTCGGGCACTTCTCAGTGGGAAAGCATGGATGGTGGACATCTCTCCGCGTTGACACAAGCCACATCAAGAACCCATCAGAGCTGCCCGTCGTCCGATAAGATAAGATAATTTAATTATTGAAGTGTGGAGAGGAATCATCATCAGAGCGATCTAACTTGGTCGTAGCTTCCAGTGTGTAGCAGTTCAGTTCACCTGGAACGTGCAACCCAGCAGGATGTGGAAAACTGTGATCCTGATACTGAGCGTAACTTCGGCCGTTTGGTCCGGGGTTCCTCTGCTGCGTGAAAAACTTCCGTTGTCTCCTAGGCAGGAAGTTCCAGTGTCCGGTTATAGGCTTCCAAACAACACCAGTCCACTGCGGTACGACATCGAGCTGACAACGCATGTTCATGACCACGGTAGCCCGAATCAGTTCGACTTCGAAGGCAAGGTCAAAATCTCGCTGCGTGTCCTGGAGGAAGTGCAGAACATTACACTTCACTACCGCCAGCTTACGGTGACCCATGTGAAGCTCACCGATGCCGCCAATACAGTGCTCGTTAACGATGACTCCAGCTTTACCATGGATACCACCTACGAGTTCTTGGTCATTCTGGCCCCATCGGTGTTGAGAGTCGGTGACTATTCTCTGGAAATCGATTACCACGGAGTGCTTCGTACGGACAATGGGGGCTTCTATCGATCGTCCTACACGGATGCCAATGGGAATACACGGTGGATTGCAACAACACAGTTCGAGTCGACGGATGCAAGGCATGCATTCCCATGCTACGACGAACCCGGGACTCGGGCTCCGATAGGGTTGAAATTGACCCATGGAAATACTTATCATGCAATCTCCAACATGCCCATCAAGAGTCAGAATCCGTGGTAAGTGAGCTTCATCGCTGTGAAAGTACTAGGTTTCAAGCGATTTTTCATTCCAGGAATGCAACCTACACCGTTACCCAGTTTGAGGACACCCTGTCAATGCAGACGTATCTTCTGGCATTCGTCGTTTCCGACTTCGCCTTCGTCTCAGACACTCCGAACAAACAATCGGTCTATGCGAACCCCGTTTCGATCAGCAACGGGGATCTTAATTTTGCATTGGAAGCTGGAGTGAAAGTGATCGCAGCCTTGGAAGATTACCTACAGGTCGGCTATTCGTTTCCGAAACTTGACCAGATCGGAATCCCCGATTTTGCAGCCGGCGCAATGGAAAACTGGGGTTTGGTCACCTACCGTGAAGAAGCTCTCATCTACAACTCCACCAAGTCTCCGATGGGTCAACTGAAGCGCACGGCCTTGATCATCGCACATGAATACGGACATCAGTTCTTCGGAAATCTGGTGTCTCCGAAATGGTGGAGCTATCTTTGGCTGAACGAAGGATTCGCCACGCTGATGCAATACATAGCCGCGAACAAGGCGTACCCAGACCTGCGCATCCAAGAGATGGCCACCGTAGAAGCACTCCAAAATGCGTTCCAATCAGATGCACTGGAAAGTACCCGGCCGATGAACAGCTATGTCGAAACCCCGACCGCTATCTCGGCATTGTTTGATGATATCGCGTACGACAAATGTGAGTAACAGATAGATACATGATGGTCACTTGAAGGTATTTATAACGTTATCATTTATCTCGTTTGACAGCTGGCTCCGTTTTGAGGCAGTTTCAACACGCTTTCGGCGACAGAGTTTTCCGCGCTGGACTCAAGTACTATTTGGATGCCATGCAATTTAAAGCGGCAACTCCTGATGACTTAGCTGCTGCACTTCAGAAAGCAGTCGACGAACCCAACGACTTTCCGGTCAACCTCAACGTCTCGGACATTTTCTATTCATGGGCGGATCAGAAAGGCTACCCAGTGCTCCACGTGAGCCGCGGTGCAGATAACGTCATAACACTACGTCAGGAGCGATACCTTCTGAAGCCCTCCAAAGACGCCGTCAAGGCAACCTGGCTCCTACCGTACAACTTTGCTACCTATCAAGCTCCCGATTTCTCCTCCACCCTTCCTTATGATTGGCTCGTCGGCGAGACAGCTGAATTGCGCCCTTTGCCGTCACTTCACTGGGACAACGACGATTGGGTTATCTTCAACAAACAGCAAACTGGTTTCTACCGTGTCAACTACGATGACAAACTATGGGAGCTGATAACCAACGAGCTCCATCACGGCGAGCACAGCTCGATTCATCATCTCAATCGAGCTCAGCTGATTGATGACTCACTCAACTTGGCACGCTCCGGACATCTCGGATACGACGTTGCCCTAAAACTAATTCAGTACCTCACCAAAGAAGAGGAATACGTCCCATGGGCCTCCCTCAACAATGGCTTATCATACCTAAACCGGATGTTGGCAGGATCTGCCAAGTACAACCTCTTCAAACAGTTCGTCTGGGAACTAGTCGAACCATCGTTCCACAAATTCGGTCTCACCAGCAAGCCCTCCGACTCACACTTCTCCAAACTGACGCGAAACATCCTCATCAACTGGGCCTGCCAGGTGGGGTCGGAAGAATGCCTAACCCAGACCAATTCGCAGCTGGCGGAAGTCGTCGCCAACAAAACCGAGGACATCGATCCGAACCTAAAAAGCGTCGTATACTGCAACGGACTGCGCAACGCCGACCGGGACACGTTCCTGTTCGTGTGGGATCGCATGCACCGGTCACAGGACCCGTCGGATCGGGTGCTGCTCATCAGTGCCCTCGGATGTTCGCAGGATCCCGAACTGTTGGAGCTGTATTTGGAAACGTCACTGGACGAAACCGGTGACGCCAGCTACCGCGGCCAGGAACGGTCCCGGGTGTTCAGCGCTGTGTACGTCAACGGCAAGGTCGGCCTTGAGACGGCCATGAAGTTTTTGGCCGAAAATGCCGACACCATCGACCGGCTGTACAACGGCGGTAGCTTCGGTGGACGGGCTATCGGGTCGGCTGTAACCGGAATGGCCAGGCGGGTCGTCAATAAGGAGCAGTACGATGAAGTAAGTGTAGATTTAGTAGTACATTTGAACCTTCGACTAACTTGTTATTTTTCTCTTTCTCAAGTTCCTAGCCCTCAACACCAAATTGGAAGCAGCAGGATATTTGAATGCGAACGAACTGGCAACGGCCAAGGAACTGGCCGGAGAGAATGTCCAGTGGACCAATACGAACTTCGGGGTGATTGAAAGATGGTTGGAGGCAAACGTTAAGTCGGGAGCCATGCGAGTTGGAACCGTCTCGCGGATGGCGATAACTTCCGTGGCGGTACTAATCGCAGCTCTGCTGTAGGTCTGTTAACCAAGCTTCTACTCAACGATGGTGGGGCGGTTTGGTACGGGCCTGTTCTGTATCATAAGCTAGTATCTCGTCTGTAAGTTCGAATCGAATAAGAAGGAGAATTTGTATCTAATTTACATAAGGAAACGCGAATTTCGATATATAAGAATGAAATAAACGAGTTCTTCGTAAACAATGAACGCTCATTTTGGTGTATGGTCGACTCGCACACAAACAAAAAAAACGAAGGCCATTTAAGTAGAACCTTCGACATTCATTTGCCTGGTAAATGTTCTTGGAAAAGTCTCCCAAAAGCTCATGAAATGGCACCTCTTAAGAGATCATGGAGGTGCCTGTCAGAGACTATCGCAGGAACCGTGGAAGATCCCTCCAGGTGCTATTAAAAACGCGTCCCATGGACTCATGAAGGATCCTTGCAAAAGCTCTTAAGAGCCACCAGATTCCACAAAAGTGTCTCTCTCTCTCTATCGCTTTGAAATGTCTCCCAGAAGCTCTTGAAAGAGCCTCCCGGAAGCCTTCGAAACTGCCATTCAAAAACAGTTGAAACATATTCTCAGCATAGCCGCTTTAATGTTCTTGAAAAAAAGTCCTACGTGCTTCTAGGTAACCTTGCACAAGCTCTTGCAATAGCCTTTCAGATACACTTGGAACAGCCTCCAAGATGTGTTTGGAGGAACCTCGCAGAACTGTTGATACTACCTTTCAGAAGTTTTTGAAAAATCTTCCAAGAAGAACCGCCATTGATGTTCTTGAAAACGTTTCTCAGGAGCTTTTAGGTGCAACTCTAGAAACTCTTGGAATACCCTCGTACATGCCCCTGGAAGAGCCTCCCAAAAACTTTTCAAAATACTACTCAGAAGCACATGAAAGTCTCTTTCGAGCTCTTATATACGCTACAAAAACTCGTGACTACCAGATGCTCTGAGAAAAACGCAGAGGCTTCCAGAAGCTCTTGAAAAAGCCGTCAGAAACTTAGTCAAAGACTAACAAAAGATGCTCTCACGAACTCTTGGAAACGCCTCCCAGAAGCTCTTGAAAGAGCCTATCAGAGAACCTTTGGAACTGCCATTTCCTGAGGAGTCGCTCGAATGCTATTGGAAACGAGTCTTAGGAGACTTTAGGTAATCTCCAAGGACCTTTTGAATGAGCCTCTCTTGGGCTACTAGGACTACCTTTCAGAAGCCATTGGAAAGAACGCTCAGAAAAGCCTCGTAATTAAATTGAAAGAGTCCTAAGAGGTTTCAGATACCCTTATAGAAACTTTTTCAAGAGCTTCTCAGAAAATTTTCAAAGAGACGCCTTAAAGCTTATTAAAAAGTCAATCCCGGCCTCTTGGGAAGGCAAAGTATTAGGAGCTTTAAGTAACCTCGCTCTCTGATGCTCTCGCAAAAGCCTACCAGAAGCTCTGGTGAGAGCTATCCACAATGTCTTGAAAGGGCCTACCATAAGCTCATGGGAGAGCCTCCCAAGATTGTCTACCAGAAGCTCTTTGAAGCATCTCAGGTGCTCTTGGGTCAGCATCGCATAAATTCCTGGAAGAGTTTCGTAAAAGTTCTTGGAAAAGACAAAAACATTTACAAGGGCCCTTCACGGGCTCTTGAAGAAAGAGCCTCTCACGGGCTCTTGAAGGAATAGCCTCTAAGGAGCTCTTAAAAATGCAGCATAGGAACTTGGAAACCTTTCTAGGAGCCTTAGGAAAGCCTCACGCAAGCCCTAGAAAAGCATTCCGAGAGTATTTGGACGAGTCGCCTAGGAACATTTGAAATATTCTCCCAGATACTTTTGGAAGAGCAACCCCTGGAACACTCCTGAAACCCTTGGACAAGTTCCAAAGTCATCTTGAGCCCTCTGAAACGCCAATCAAACCTCCTGAAACTCCCTGAGACCCCCTAAAACGCCACTGAGGCCTTCTGAAACTCTTGGGACCTTCTGAAACAGCCTTGAAACTCCTAGAAACACCAATGACTAGCCCTCACCCCCTGAAGCATCCTAAGACACTCCGAAACGCCCTTGAGCCCCTGAAGCCCTGCTAAATGCTCATGAGGCCCCCCAAAACGCCATTGACGCCCTCTGAAGCTTCTTCGATTCCACCAAAACATCCAGTAGACCACCGAAAGCCACTGATACCCTATAAAAGATCCCTAAACCTCCTCCAGAATCCTCTCGAAAAACTACTGAAGTACCTCTGAGGTCCTCTAAAACCTTCAGAACCCTTGAAATGCCCTTTGAAATATCCCTGAACCCATCTGAAACTCTCTTAAATGCCTCTAAAACGCTTAATTCGATTAAAATTATTTCAATCGCCGCTGAAATCCCATAATATTTCTTGAAAACATCTAAAACCATTATAGCCAGCCGAAACCTCTTCGAAGATCCTCTGGAACTTATTTGAACTCCCTGAAAGCTCATGGAATACCCTTGGAAGTTTCATGAAACACCCTAAGACTCCTGAAACACCCCCTCATAAGATCCTCGTAATCGCCACTGAAAATCCCTGGAAACACCCCTGAAGCCACCACATACCTCTCTGAAACGCACTTGAAACCCTCTTAAAAGTTCCTAAATCCTACTGAGAGCCTCTCAAAAGTCCCTGAGTCCCTCGAAACACCCTCAGAGATCCCTCGAAACGCCCCGTGATTTCCTGAAACACTCCTGTAATTTCTGAATCCTCCTGGAACTCTCTTGAACCCCTCTGAGCTTAGTGGTTAAGGCTATGGATCGCCAATCCGGAGACGGCGGGTTCGATTCCCGTTCCAGTCGGAAAAAAATCTCGACTCTCTGGGCATAGTGTATCATTGTGCTTGCCCCACAATATACAAATTCATGCAATGGCAGGCAAAGAAAGCCCTTCAATTAATAACTGTTGAAGTGCTTGAAGAACACTGAGTTGAAGCGAGGCAGGCCAAGTCCTAGTGGGGACGTAATGCCATGAAAGAAAAAGAAAAAGGCCCATAAAACACACCTGAAACCTTCACAAATGCCGCCGAGATTCCCTGAAAAATATTTGTAAAACTTTCTGAAACACCATGTAATGGCCTTGAAAACCCCCTGAAATCTAAGACTCCTGAAACACCCCAGAAACCTCCTGGATCACCTCCGAATAGTCCTGAGATGCTCTGAAACCCTCCTAAATATCCTTAAAACACCTCTGAATCCTCCTGAAACCATTTGAATCTGCTTGAAATTATCTCAACCGCCGCTGAAACCCCATTACATTTCTCGAAAACACCTGAAAACTCTATAGCAAACGGAAACCTCTTTGAAGCTCCTCTGAAACTTCTTTGGGAACCTAAAAAAACCCCCAGAGGTCCCTCGAAATGCCCCTTAAACCCCCTGAAATACTTATGTAACGCCTGAATCTTACCGAAACCCCTTATTCCTCTTGAGAGTCCCTGAAACGCCCCTGATTCCTCCTGAAACGCCCTCGAGATCCCCTGAAACTGTCCAGAATACCACTGAGATCCCCAAAAAATACCACTAAAACCTTCACAAATGCCGCCGAATTTCCCTGAAAAGTCCTTGTAAACCTTACTGGAAAACCATGTAACGGCATTGAAAACCCCCTGAAATCCCCTTAGATTCCTGAACGACCCCTGAATATCTCATGAATACCTCTGAGAGGCCTTGTGACCCTCTTCAATATCCCTAAAACATTCATGAAACCTTCTGAAACCATTTCAATCCACTTGAAATAATCGCTGCTAAAATCCTCTTATATCTCTTGAAACCCCATCATAGCCAACGGAAACCTCTTTGAACTCCCCTGGAACTTCTTTGAGCGCCTGAAAGCTCATGAAAGTTCAAAAACCTACCCTGAAAGCCTCTAAAATCCCCTGAAATCCCTTCAAAACCCTTTCTGACACACTCAATTGTCTCCCGTCTAGATTGACGTTGCGTCAGTTACTGCCATTGTCACATTTTCTCATGCACAATGTGGGTACTTCCGGCTTCGGAGAGGCCTGTTTGTTCTGGAACATCCCAAAATAATGTTGGAATGGATCGTACAATTTTAAAGGGGGGGGGGGTGGTTAGATTATAGAAGGATGTGGGATGTTACAGCTCATAACATAAATAACTACTGAAACAGCTGTAGATGCCAAGGACTAAACTCATGGACAGTTTGGATAACCCTGAATATTTCACAGTTTTTCACAGTGTTCATCAACCACAGTTGTTCGAACCAGAGGGGGGAAATTGCATCTTCCTCCCGTTAACTCTAGCTACGTTTCTTTCTGACAAAGACTCCGCTTTGGAATCGCTATTCTTCGCATTAAGCACCGCCAGTTTCACTGCTAGTCGTCGAAGGCTTACGGTTGCGGTTCGGACTAAATCGTGGCGAACTCTTCCGTCACTTCCGGAAATCACCATCTCTACTCGTTCAACTCGGATCAACTGGCCTCTCGTCATTCCAGCCACAACCAACAGCAGGTGTCCTCAGCTATTTTCGGATCTCCTTGAACCACTTCGAAGTTCGCGTGATTATCGACAGAAATTCTTCCCCCATCTTGCCCAAACAACTGTGTTACAGACCGCACAAGTCTCCAGCTATGCGTAAGAGCCAGTGAATTACCACTTTGAAATTTTGAGCCACATATCCAACATGGCTGCCAATGCTGATGATGCCGTACAAAGCCTTAAGGAGGGTCAGTGGCTGGAAGGTTTTCAGGTCTGGTCTCAGGGGGCTTTCAAAGGAGTTTCTGAGGGATTTCAGAGGCGTTTCAGAGGGAATTCAGGAGATGTCAAAGAGCTTTTCAGGGGCTTCAAGGGCTTTCTGGGAAGCTCATTGCGTTTCAGTGGAGGGATCGCAGGGGAGGTTTCCCAGAGTTTCGGAAGGCTTCAAGGGGTTGTAAATGGAATTCAGAGGGGTTCAAGAGGACTTAAGAATCACTTCAAGGCATTTCATTTTCGGGGGAGTTCAGGGGGATGCCCGGGGGTCTTGAGAAACTTCACAGACTTTCAAGTGAGCTCTAAGGAAGGCGGGGTGGTTTCAAGACGTTAAAGAGGCGTTTCACGGGGTTTTAGAAGGGTTTTAAGACGATTCATGGGTTCAGAGGCTTTCGAGAGATATCCAGAAAGGGGTATTTAAGAAGTATCAATGCATTCCAAAACGCTGTCAAATGAGCGTTTCAGAGGCTTGTCGAGGGGTTTCCGGGGATTTAGGGAGCTTCACGGCCGTTTCAGGGGTGATTCAACGGAATTTTAGAACGTTTCAAGACGTTGAAGGACATTTCAGGGGTGTTTCAAGGCATTTCAGGGCATTTCAGAAGCCTTCACAAACTTTCAGTTGAGCTTCAGCGGGTGTCAAGGGGCTCCAGAAGCTTTTCGAAGCGTTTCAGAAAGGCTACTGAGGTTTAGGGAAGCTAGTGCTTCGGATGAGCTTCAGAACGGTTTCGGGAGGATTTCAGTGAATTTCAAGGCGTTCCGAAGTGAATTCAGGTGAGCCTCAGAGTGGTCCGGGAAGCTAGTGCTTCGGATGAGCTTCAATTCGGTTTCGGGAGGATTTCAGTGAATTTCAAGGCGTTCGACGTGAATTCAAGTGAGCCTCAGAGCGGATCAAGGGTTGTTTCGGAGGTGTCTCAAGGCGTTTCAGGGCATTTTACGGAGTTTACGAATAATTTCAGAGAGACTTATGAAGTTTTACAGGGTTACAGATGGGCTGCAAGTGGTTTCAGGTAGTCCGAATGGCAGTTCAATGCTTTGTGTTTTTCCGGTGGTTTTGGGCTTCACAGGCATTCGAATGAGCTTCAGGGCGGTTTGAGGGGGATTTAACAACGGCTTTCCATGGTGCATCAGGGAATTTCAAGGGGATTTCATGGAGTTTCAGTGACGTTTCTGGGCATTTCGAGGCGTTTGGAGATTCGTAGGCACTCAGGAGATTGTTAGGGTGTTCAAGTTGTTTCAGAGGTATTTCGGGGCATTTCAGGGAGCTTCCAAGGGGTTTCCTGGAGACTTAAATGGGTTTTACAGGCCTTCAGATGGGCTTCAAGTCGTTTCAGGAGGCCTAAAAGGCGCTGTTAGGCGTTTCGATGAGTATCAAAGGGATTCCTGGTTGATTTGGGTTTATGAGCTTCAATGTGGCTTGAGGATGATTCAATAGCGTTTCAAGGCATTTCATAAAATTTCAGGGGGGTTTTAGTGACATATCAAGACGTTTCAAAGTGGATTTTGGATATTTCATGGGTGTTTCAAGGCGTGTTTAAAGCATTCTAGTGGGTTTCAGAGGGCATGGTAGCCTAAGAGGGCTGCCGAAGCGGTAGATCCACCAAGACGAAAGGACGACGAACTGATTAACAGGGGCACTCGAATATTGTTTCGTCATCTTGAATGCGAGTAAGTGTAGGGATAAGAAGAGGCCGGAAGAGTCCGGGAATGAATAAGTGTAAACGTAACATGACGTGAGAGTGTGAATACTCCCTGCCAGAAGCATGCCGATTCTGAGCTGTTCTAGTGTTCACGTGAGCGTCAGAGGGATTTCAGAGGGCTTGAAGGCTTTACAGGCTTTAAGGTAAGCTTCAGAGAGTTTCAGAGTTTCAGAGGCGTTTCAGGTGATTTCATGGGGCTTCCGAAACGCTTTAAGGGGCCATCCATTAAGTACGTCACGGGCCCAGGGGGGAGGGGGGTTTGTGAAAATGTGACAAGCAATGTATAAAATATAGGAAAAACCCGTACGAAGGGGGGAGGGGGGTTGAAAATTCTCGATTTTAGCGTGACGTACTTAATGAATGACCCTAACCCTTTCAAGCCGGAATTTTTCCAAGCGTTATTATGGAGTTTTTTCTACATTTTTCTGTAGTTTTGGTGGCCAATAGCATAAAAACGGTAAAAAATTATGAAGAATATTTTTTCTGGATATCCTAGGTCATCCAAACTATTCTTGAGTTTAGATCCCTAAGTCTACGAGTGTAACGTTAACTTCTTTCATTATACAAAGCCACGATTTGTTACCTATCATATCCAGCAAGCCTCCTGAAAGTTCAACAGACAGTATCAGATCAGTCGGGATATCCTAGGTCATCCAAACTGTTCTTGAGTTTCGATCCTAAAGTCTGCGGGTGTAACGTTAACTTATTTCATAATAAAAAAAGCTACGATTTGTATTCTATCACGTCCAGTGTGTCTTCTGAAAGGTTAATAGACATTATCAGATCTGTCGAGATACCCTACGTCATCCAAATTGTTCTTGAGTTTAGATCCTAAAGTCTACGGGTGTAACGATAAATTCTTGCATTATACAAAGCTATTATTTTTTATCTATCATGTCCAGCAAGTTTTCTAAAAGGTTAACAGACAATATCAGGTCAGTCAGGATCCCTTGGTCATCCAAACAGTTCTGGAGTTTAGAGACTAAAGTCCACGGGTGTAACGTTACCTTCAATCATTATACAAAGCTATTATATGTAATCTATCATGTTCAGAAAGTATCCTGAAATGTCAATAGACAATACCATCCTTGGTCATCCGAACTGTTCTTGAGTTTAGATCCTCAAGTCTACGGGTGTAACGGTAACTTCTTTCATTATACAAAGCTACGATTATATGATTAACAAAGTTATTCTTGTAGATTTGAAAGACTTCATTATAGAAAAGTTTGGACGACTCTGAATGTCCCAAAAGTTTATAATAAGCTAGTAGACTTCAGATTGTTCCAGTAATTGCGGTTGATTATGCAGCGTTACTCAGTAAAATAGATATGGCTTCTGTTACGAAGATAGACCTGAAGTTCTGAACTCCAAGGTAGTTTGGCTGACCTGGAATATCCCTGCAGTGTCTCTAAATGACATTTGAGATTTCGAGAGCTTCGCGGATCCCAGCAGATTATGCAACGCTATTATGTATGGCGAAAGCACATAGTTTTTCTTGCAGATTCGAAGGACTTCATTATAGAACAGTTTGGACGAACCTGAATGTCCCAAAGATTTATAATAAAAAAGTAGACTTCAGATTGATCCAGTAACCACGGATAAATATGCAACGTTACTCAGTATAGCAGATATAGCTGTTGTAACGAGTGTAGACCTGAAGTCCTGAACTCTAAGGTAGTATGGCTGACCTGGAATATCCCTGTGCTGTCTATAAATGACATTTGAGATTTCAAGAGCTTCGCGGTTCCCAGCAGATTATGAAAACTACTGTTTGTGGTGAAAACACATAAAGTTATTCTTGTAGATTTTAAGAACTTCAATGTAGAACAGTTTGGACGACCCTAAATGTCCCAAAGGTTTATAATAAGCTGGTAGACTTCAGATTGCTCCAGTAACCGTTGTTGATTATGCAACGTTACTCAGTATAACAGATATGGCTACTATTACAAGTGTAGACCTGTAGTTATGAACTCCAATGACCTGGAATATCCCTATAGTGTCTATAAATGACATTGTAGATGTCAAGAGCTTCACGGATCCCAGAATGTTATGCAATGCTATTATTTGTGATGAAAATACATAAAATTCTTCTTGTAGACTTGAAGGACTTCATTAAAGGACAACATCCCAGAATATGAAACACCTTTTGATATTCTTGACGAAGGCTAAATGAATACATAACACAACCCACATCCAATTTCAGCTTTTACATCAAATTTTTATGGTGTTCAGGATGTTCTAGGTTATCAATGAAGTCCCAAATACAAATATTCTCATTTTTCCCTGCTGAAGACAGTATTCTGTTTTATCGAACGAGTGAATGTATACAGCCGTTTCTATGTTGGGGTCATATATGCCCCCTTCGGCTCCAAAGGGTTAAGTCGTTTCAGAATTATTACGATTTTATATATTCAACAGCTTTTACTCAAGGAAGTTCTTGGAGACCCTTGAAGAGTTATTGAACTCATCATTTGGTAGAGTGTAGTCACCTGAGGCTGTGAGAGTATGAATCTTCAGACAAATAAGGGTTTGTTCATAAACTACGTAGACTCGGAGGGGGGACGGACGGTCTGGCCAAAGTCTACGGCATAGCTTCCCAAACTTCGTTCCGCGACCCCAACCACTTGCAGGCTCGCTTTTGCTGTTCTACAAAAAGCGGGTGACGACAGACTGGGGGTCGCGAAAGCCAAGTTTGGGAAACAATGGTCTACGGTCCATACAAAATTGGAAAATTTTGTATGGACGAAAGGGGTGTGAGATTGCCCAAATTGAGTCTACGTAGGTTATGAACAGCGCCTAATTACGTTTGTAGATCCGATGACCTTTACTCAAGTGAGTTCTTGAAGAGTCTCAAACGTACATCAAACACACCATACAGCACATAGTTGCTTTAGGTTGTACAGCATGCATTGCAATCATGATGCTCCAATAGATCACTGGTTAGTGTAAGCCTTACTCATAATACAGCTAGAGGCCACTTGTTAAGCACATATATTCCGATGACTTAGGCTCAAGAAAGATTTTGGGAAGCCTTGAATAGTCTCAACTCCCCTCATCTTTCACCCTTAAACTCGCACTAGCTCCCTTCAACTGCCATAGCTGCTTTTTTGCCGTAAACCAACCTTATCACTAATTTCAAGAACTTCACCAGCTCTGAATATAATCATTTTTTTTCCAGATCATGTTACCTCAATGGGAGTACCTAAATATATTTTATCTAAATTGATTCTATCAAAATCGAATTACAGTACAAATCCGGAATAAGATAACACCGACGTTCAGGGAACTTTTTCTTCTTCTACAAATTAGTATTCCTCTATACTCAGTACAGAAAATAAACCCAAAAAGTGGACTCGAAATAACTCACACCAACCTCACAATTCTTCCTGATCTACGTAATCAGCCTCGATTGCAAAAGTTTTATGATTATAAACCAATATATACTTCATCCATTGTTACGCTGTATTGCAATCCATATCTTATCTGGGCTCCTCGGCCGGATCCTTATCGCAACACTGAAGTCCATCGTTAAAAGGACTTCAAATACAACGCCTTAAGGCAGTACTCGCGTGTAATTGGGACGATTAGGATGATCGCCCTCAAGTGGTCGGTGGTGTTTTTGGGGTTGGCGCTGACCGCCTTCGGGACGGCGGCAGCAGAACGACCCCTTTCCGGTGAATTTAACGTTGACGATCCTCCACAAATAGCGCCGGCGTTCGCGGCCGAAGAAAGTGAAATTGTGCCTCTGCAAGCAGTGGATGAATCATACCGTCTGCCGAAGACCAGCTATCCAACGCACTATGACATTCAGCTGCGCACGGATGTGCACACGGGTGAAAGGCAGTTCCAAGGAACGGTTGCCATCCATTTGAACGTGGTTGCAGCGACCAACTCCATTGTAGTTCATCACCGCAGCCTTACGATTCAAAGTGCAAAACTCGTGCTGGTTCCAACGGCTGGAGAGCCTCAAGAGCTGGACGATCCTACCTGGACGTACGATACTCGTGTTGAACAGCTCTCTTTCAAAAGTGTAAATCCGCTGAACCCCGATAGCTACATTCTTACAGTGACTTACGCCGGCCGATTGTCCAACAACCAGGATGGGTTCTATATGTCCTCATATGTGGATGCTCAAAACAGAACTGTGTACTTGGCAACTACACAATTTGAGTCTACCAGTGCACGCATGGCCTTTCCGTGTTACGACGAGCCGGCCCTGAAGGCTACCTTCGCCCTGCAGATCACCCATAGCAGGTTCTACACGGCAAATTCCAATATGGAGTACGACTTCGAGATTGATGGCGATTATCGAATTTCAAAGTTCAAAGTCACTCCAATAATGTCTACGTATCTGTTGGCCTTTGTGGTATCGGACTTTGCTTACAAAGGTCCCGCAACGCATCGTGTCCACGCGCGCGCAAATGCCATAAACGAAGTCGATTTTGCCGTTGAAGCGGGACAAATCATTCTGGAGAAGCTCGATACACACCTTGGTATTGGATACTACGACCACATGCCAACAATGAAGCAGTTCGCCATTCCGGATTTCGCCGCAGGTGCAATGGAGAACTGGGGCCTGGTCACGTACAGGTAACGGGCGGAGAATGATACGACTAAATTGTGATCTAGTCGAACGAATCGCTTAATTACCCTTGATAAGCGATATCAAGCAGACGATCAAATGGCAATGGCTCATAAATAATTCGCTATCTTTATCTTTATAGGGAACAGTATCTGCTGTTCAATTCAGAGTTAAGCACTTATCGCACCAAAACCAACATTGCCACAGTGATTGCCCACGAGTACGCTCACCAGTGGTTTGGAAATTTGGTCAGCCCCGAATGGTGGGAGTACATTTGGCTGAACGAGGGCTTCGCCACCCTCTACGAGTACTATGCCACGCACATGGCTTATCCAGAGGTTGGTTACTGGGAACTTTTCAACACCCAGGTCATCCAGGCGGCCATGGTTCCCGACGGACTGGACTCCACCCGACCGATGACCTGGAACGCCGATACTCCGGCCTCGATTGGAAGTTTGTTCGATCGTGTTGCATATCCCAAGTGTAAGTATGATTCTCGATGATTGTGGTGTTGGATTTGACTAACTCCATTCCTATTCAAATAGCTGGAAGCGTTTTGAACATGATGCGTAACGTCCTCGGTGAGGATAACTGGACTGCTGGTCTGAAGGCTTATCTCACGGCGCGGCAGCTTAACACTGCCAACTCTGATCATTTGTATACCGGCCTTCAGTCGGCTATTCAAGGCAAGAATGTCCTTCCGGACGGAGTCACTGTCAAGGATATTATGGAGTCATGGGCGACGGAGAAGGGCTATCCAGTTCTGAGTGTGCGCCGAACCTACGAAACCGGAAGTGTGATCATCTCCCAAGAACGGTTCATTTCTGATCGCAAGGTTCCCAATACGAACATTTGGATGATCCCGTATAACTTCGTTCGGCAGTCCAGGGCCGATTTTGACGATCTGAATACCTTCAGCTGGCTCAGTACGAAGGCAGCTCGTATCAGCACCGACGTATCTGCCAATGAGTGGATCATATTCAACAAGCAACAGGTCGGATATTACCGAGTCAACTACGACGATGCTAATTGGGAACTGATCACGAATGCATTGATCAACAACGTGGACAGCATCCATCGGCTTAATCGAGCCCAACTTATCGATGACGCGTACTGGTTGGCCCGCTCTGGACGACTGGACCTAGAGATCTTGATGAAGCTGCTTACCTATCTGCCGAACGAAACGGAATACGCTCCATGGACGGCGGCCAACAATGTCCTGTCCTACTTCAACGGAAAACTCCGAGGAACCCCTGATTATGAAAACTTCACGGTAAGTGTGGATCAGTTGCATTTGCAAATCCAATACATATCATTATTATATCATCTTAGACGTTAGTGAACCACCTCATCAGGAAGGTGTACGCAACTCTGGAGGTCGACTCAGTTTCCGAGTCGGAGCCCCTGCTACACAAATATTTGAAACAGACCATCTCGACGTGGGCCTGTATGGTCGGAAACGAAGATTGCCTGAAGCGTACCAAGGCAGCTCTCCAAAAGGAAGTAACCGAAGGCGTCAAGGTACATCCCGACATTGCTACCGTTGTGTATTGCCAAGGTCTACGAACTGCCGATGCAGCTGAGTACCAACATCTCTACAAACGTATCTACTCAACCCAAAACTGGGCCTTCAGATCGATGATCATCACCGCACTGGGATGCTCCGAGAACAAAGAGTTCCTGAAGGCCTTCCTGCAAACCGCAATCGCTTCAAACGGAGCTGGTGTTGAGATCAACTACAAATCCGCCGAACGCACTCAAATCGTACAAGCAGTGTACTCTGGTGGACGGGCCGGTGTTGACGCGTTGATTGAGTTCCTAAGAGACCCTGACATGGTCAGGGAATTCATTTCCCGATTGGGCATCAACACTCTCAACAGTGCCATCTCAAATATCGCGTCCCGCACAAACAATCAGGAAGAATTGAACATGGTAAGACCCACGGCCAAGGAAATACACTGAAGTGAATTCCAACATTCTAACAACTTTTCTCCACAGCTCAATGACCTGTTGACCGACTTGGGCGAAAACATCACACCCCAAACGGCAGAGTCGGCCCGTGCAACCGTACAGGCGAACTTTGCATGGCAGCAAAGCTCCGAAGGACTCCTTACGGTGAACTTTGTGGAAGAGTACGTCGACTCGATTGTACCAGAGCCACCAACCACGACTGAAGGACCCACGGTCACCCCTGGTCCCACCACAGTAAGCCAGGCTCCGAGCACCACGACCGCCGGTTCCACCACGACTGAAGATGATGGCGGTGCAGCTACCATTGCAGTTTCCATCACTCTACTGGTCAGCGCAGTGGCAGTGGCACTGTTCAACTGAGGCACTGTATCAGCATTATTCATCGCCCAAATCATCCGCCGAATTTATTTGAGAAGCTTACTCAGAACTTCGATAAGAAATGCAGAGGTTTGGGTCAGTCATCGCCAAATAATCTAATCGCAATAAATTTGCACTAATATAAGGTTTATGTGTTACTAATACATGGTCTTCAAATTTGTTCCCATCGATGACAATCATTATGACCAATAATTATCCGATAAGATTAAACATTTTTTACAATACATCATTAAACACGGAGACAGGGTTTACCCATTGAAGTGGATTATATAAATTTAATCCCCGAAATAGAACAGTCAGTTTGGAAAGGAAGATCACAGATTGAAGATGGAAGCACGGCTGGTGCTTTGGCTGTTCGTTGCCTTCGTAGTGTCCGTCCACGGTCAACGGTTCAAACTTGACCGATACAATTCACCGCTAGATGACTTGATACATTCCGCCGGAGCAGCTGCCAAAGAGAGAAGTTTTACCTCATTCAGGCTACCGAATACCTCAATCCCTACGCAATACACCCTCGAGCTGGATACGAATGTCCATCTGAACCAGTTTTCATACAGTGGACGAGTCCAGATCCAGTTGACCACCTTACAGCAAACCAAACAGATCGTGTTGCATACCTCCGGGACTACGATAACCAAATTGCAGCTATTTTTTATTTTTATTTTATTTTATTTGCTTCGTCTTCGACACGCAATGTCGCACAGACTGATTAATGTAAATATAAATAACTTACTAAATAAACCTATACTTCACAATACCGAAACATTCTACAACAATTATACAATAAACATCATCATAACCCAAAAATACATAATAAAACAACATGACTACATTACACTACAGTTTCAACAATTCATAATTTCCACTCAAACAACGAAACAATTCTACATATTTTGCTTAAAAACTAACAAAAGCTCATGGTTTCCAAGTTGAACGGCAATAGAATTCACGGTATCGTATTCCGTCCGGCCAAGTCGATGCAAGCATGGCAAGATCCTTATATTTCCATTTTATTACGATTTTGAAAGATATATAGTCGAAGAGACTACAATCCATACGATTGGAAATCAGTTTTACAACTCTCACGCAGTCTTCAGACGGGACAGCAAGACATCTATGCACCATCGTTCTAACGTCGTTTTCAGAAGCAGCACTGTCGATGTTTGATAGAAACAAAGAGAACAGACGGTCGTCATCCTCTGTCACCTTCTTCATTGTACGCTGCTCAACTTGATCGTGTTCTGTATCTCCTGCGTTGATATTAAGGGATCCATCTATCGGCTCATGAGATGTATTCGGAGTGGAATGTATAAAATTCGTCGTTACAGGATCCGAAATTTGCGATGACATTTGTCGTAAAGTGTCGATTATTACAGAAACTTGCGACTTCAGCTCGGTTATCTCGGTTTGCATTGACGTCGCTTCAGATGCTGATGATGTGTGTTGGCCCGCATTGTGGTCTGCATTGCGCCATTCGTTGAAAACGGGAAAACATTCTTCACAGATCCATACTACGTCATGCGATATAGCACTACGTTTCTCTTGATTCATACCAATGCAGGAGATGTGATGCGAGCTTTTACACGGTCCAGCACATACAACGTACAGGCCCTGTTCCATGTTGTATATGCATATACCGCAACTCTTGCAAAGAACTTCTTTTGCACAAACCATCGACCTGGAGTTCATCGTCGTATTAATACGATTTTACTGGAATCACAAATATTATACACACTGAATCGGTAAAGCACTGGATGATTTTCGACTAGAAAGCGGTTTCGGTAATTTTCAGCTTTTCGGAAAACGTGTAATACGCGATTATTTCGGAACTATAAAAGCGAGCGATGAAACAGCGTTAAGCACACACACACCAATCAAGTCGAAGTGGCGTTGGTTGAATACAGTATCGAAGTAGAAAGGGAGTTTCTAGTTATCGACACCAGAGAAGCGCTACCAGCGAACACCAACTATCGACTGCTGATTGAGTTCACCAACGTACTACGTACCGATCTCACCGGATTCTATCGATCGTCATACCAGGCTGAAGACGGCACAACTCGATACATCGCCGTTACTCAATTCGAAGCCAGCTTTGCACGAAGCGCCTTCCCCTGCTACGATGAACCCTGGATTCGGGCTACCTTCGAAATCAGCATCAGCTGTGGGCAGTCCTACAAGGCGACTTCCAACATGCCGATCGCTGCTATCGCCATTCAGTAAGGAGCATTGAGCCCACAGACATCACCCATCTTTCAAAATTTCTTCCTCCAATTCCAGACCAGACCAGAAGAAGCTTACCCGTTTCCAAGTGACGCCTCGCATGCCGACTTACCTGGTGGCGTTCATGGTAACCGACTTCGTTAGCAAGCGTGTCATTCTCCGGGAGCCCACCCATCTGACGATGGAGGTCTACGCGCGAGCTTCCGCCAAGGCCGAGCTCGATCTGGGACTTGAGAAAGGAGCTGCTACTATCCGTGCGCTCGAACGGTACTTCGACATGACCTATGACCTGCCCAAACTAGACCAGGCCGCCATCCCGAGTTTCATGTTCGGTGCCATGGAAAATTGGGGCCTGGTGAAGTACGCCGAACGGTATCTGTTGTACAACGATCAGACGGCCAGCAATCGCGACAAAGAGTGGATAATTGCGACGATCACCCACGAGTTCGTTCATCAGTTCTTCGGAAACCTAGTGACGCCCAAGTGGTGGACCGACATCTTCCTGAACGAAGGTTTCGCCACCCTGTACGAGTACATGATCAGTGCCGAAGTGGAACCGAGCGTTCGCTTCGAAGAGCTGATCGCCGTGGAAGCCGTCCAGACGGCCTTCTACGTGGACAGCAAGCCCCTCACGAGACCGCTGTCGCACTACGTGGAAACGGATCTGATGACAGTGTTCGACACCATCGCCTACCAGAAGGGCGGCAGTGTGCTGCGCATGATGCGGCACGCTCTGGGCGGGAGCACGTTCCAGAAGGGTCTCCGGCGGTACCTGGCCGACAAGTAAGTAGATGTTGGGGGTTTAGGGTTTACAGTTGAACATAGCACGGTTGTTGGATGATCTCCTGAGTCACCCAATCCGGAGATTTCAACAGTGGGAACAGTCCCACGATCAGACGGCAAGCAATCACGACAAAGAGTGGATAATAACGACGATCACCCACGAGTTCGTTCATTAGCTCTTCGGAAACCTGGGGACGCCCAAGTGGTAGACCGACACCTTCCTGAACAAAGGTTTCGCCACCCTGTACGAGTACATGATCAGTGTACTTCCGATGTTTCGCGGATTTGGTAGATCTTTTGACGTTCAGATCTCAATCACTGGATCAACAATGTACTGTCCAATACAGATCGAAAGTTTGAAACGGCTGCTCTGAAGCTTATCCCTCTAAAGGTTTTGCTGCAGCCCAGAAGTACGTAAACACTGTTTCGAAGCCCACGATGTTGGTCTCTTACATTGTCTGTGAAGTGTTGATCTAGAGCAATGGTTTCCAAATTATACTCCACGACAGTGAAGCCTTTGGAGCCTGTTTGTATTCCAAGTGTAAAAACTGTTCATACTCAACTGTCCAAACCTTTAGGCATGACGATCACCTTAAAAGTCTAGAAGCTCAGTAGCTCTTATTATAGGAGTTCTGAGGTATTTTAATCCTTTGAAGTAGGATTTTTTCCAAGCGTTATTATAGAGTTTTTTTTGTATTTCTGTGATTTTGGTGCTCAACGTGCTCAAAAAAGGGTAGAATATGATGAACAATATTTATTCTGGATATCCTAGATCATCCAAACTATTCTTGAATTTAGATCCTTAAGTCTGTGGGATTTTCATTATACAAATCTACGATTTGTATTTTATCATACCCAGTAAATATTCTGAAAGTTCAATATACAGTACCAGATCTGTTGGGATATCCTAGGTCATCCAAACCGTTCTTGTGATTACATCCTTTAGTCTACGGGCGTAACGGAAACTTCTTTCATTATACAAAGCTACGATTTGTATTCTATCATGTCCAGTAAGTCTTCTGAAAGTTTAAAAGACAGTATCAGATCAGTTGGGATATCCTAGGTCATCCAAACTGTTCTTGAGTTTGGATCCTGTAGTCTACGGGTGTAACGGTAACTTCTTTCATTATACAAAGCTACGATTTGTATTCTACCATTTTCAATATGTTTTCTGAAAGTTCGAAAGACTGTATCAGATCAGCCGGGATATCCCATGTCATCCAAACTGTTCTTGAGTTTCGATCCTGAAGTCTGCGGGTGTAACAGTAACTTCTTTCATTATACAAAGCTGCGACTTGTATTCTATCATGTCCGGTAAGCCTTCTGAAAGTTCAAAAGACAGTGTCAGATCAGTCGGGATATCCTAGATCATCCTAACTGTTCTTGAGTTTAGATCCTAAAGTCTACTTGTGTAACGGTAACTTCTTTCATTATACAAAGCAACAATTTGTATTACATCATGTCCAGTAAGTCTTCTGAAAGTTCAATAGACAGTATCAGATCTGTTGGGATATCCTAAGTCACCCAAACCGTTCTTGAGATTACATCCTGAAGTATACGGGTGTAACGGTAACTTATTTCATTATACAAAGCTGCGATTTGTATTACCAGTAATTCTTCCGAAAGTTCAATAGACAGTATCAGATCTGTTGGGGTATCCTAGGTCATCCAAACCGTTCTTGAGATTACATCCTGAAGTCTGCGGGTGTAACGGTAACTTATGTCATTATACAAAGCTGCGATTTGTAATCTATCATGTCCAGCAAATCTTCTAAATGTTCAAAATACAGTATCATATCAGTCGGGATATCCCAGGTTATCCAAACTTTTTTTGATTTTAGATCCTAAAGTCTTCTTGAGTTTAGATCCTTAAGTCTACGGGTGTATCAGTAACTGTTTTCATTATACAAAGCTACAATTTGTATTCTTTCATGTCCAGTAAGTCTTCCGAAAGTTCATTTGACTGTATCAGATCTGTTGGGATATCCTAGGTCATCCAAACCGTTCTTAAGATTAGATCCTAAAGCCTACGGGTGTAAAAGTAACTTATCTTACGCAAAGCCACAATTTGTAATCTTGCAAGTCTTGTGAAAGTTCAAAGGACAGTATCAGATCTGTTGAGATATCCTAGGTCATCCAAACTGTTCTTGAATTTCGATCCTGAAGTCTACGGGTGTCACAGTAACTTTTTTCATTATACAAAGCTACGATTTGTATTCTATCATGTCCAGTAAAGTCTTCTGAAAGTTCAATGGACAGTATCAGATCTGTTGGGTATCCTAGGCCATCCAAACCGTTCTTGAGATTACATCCTGAAGCCCACGGGTGTCACGGTAACTTATTTCATTATACAAAGCTACAATTTGTAATCTTTCATGTCCAGCAAATCTTGTGAAAGTTCAAAGGACAGTATCAGATCTGTTGAGATATCCTAGGTCATCCAAACCGTTCTAGATTTTCGATCCTGAAGTCTACGGGTGTAACAGTAACTTTTTTCATTATACAAAGTTACGAAAGTTCATTTGACTGTATCAGATCTGTTGAGATATCCTAGGTCATCCAAACCGTTCTTGAGATTACATCTTGAAGTCTACGGGTGTAACGGTAGCTTATTTCATTATACAAAGCTGCGATTTGTAATCTTTCATGTCCAGCAAAGCTTCTAAATGTTCAAAATACAGTATCACATCAGTCGGGATATCCTAGGTTATCCAATTTTTTTTGATTTTAGAACCTAAAATCTACGGGTGTAGCAGTAACTTATTTCATTATAGTCGGGATATCCTTGATCATCCAAACTGTTTTGAGACTGTATCCTAAAGTCTACGGATGTAACAGTAACTTCTTTCATTATACAAAGCTGCAATTTGTAATCTAGGATCAGGAGTCCTACAACTGCCCTGAAACTCTCTCGGAACAGCCTTGAAACTATTTGAAACACCCTTAACCACCCAAAAAGCCTCGTAAAATTCTCTTTTTTCTCCAAATTTCCCATCAAAACTTTCTGAAACTCTTTGAAGCGCACTGAAACTCCGTAAAACACCCTGGAGTCTCTTTGAAACCACCTTAAACTCCCCTAAAACTCTCTTCAACGCTCCTGGAGCGTCCTTCAAACCCCATGAAACGCACTTGAACCCTTCTAAAAAATGTTTCATCCCTGAATTTGAACTCAACTGCTAATTCTTAAAAAAAAATCTTGATAGGCATTAACAAACTCTTAAAACCTTCTGAAACGTCACTGAAACCCCTTGATACGCCTTGAAATCCTCATACTCATTCAAATACTCATCAAATCCGCCTGAAACCCTGTGTTGAACGCTCCCGAAACCCCTTTCATTCCTATCTTCGTATTGCATCACGTCAAAAACAGCTCGGTTGGGTCCAAGTGACTCTAATGCAAAAGGAAGGTTAAGCCCCTCTGAAGTGCCCTGAAACTTTCATGAATCCCCCAGTGGGGCTCCTGAAACTCACTTCTAATCCCTTGAAACTATCTGAAATGTCTCTAAAACATTTAGAAACACCATTGAACTCCTTCGAACACTCCCGAAATACCCTTAAAAACGACAGAAACCACTTGAAGGCCTGAAAAAGGCACTAGAAGAACTCTAATACTCCCGCAAATGCCACTGAAATTCCACCTGAATCTCCTGGATCTGGTCCGAAACGCTTCTGAAACAATCTTGCGAAGAGGTAAGCACAGATAGAGTGCAAAACGAAAACCTCTAGCAGCGCACGGGAAAATACGTGTGCCACACAAAACCGATTGCACCTAGAAGTTTTAGGGGCATTTTAAGAGGTTTCAGATGCGTTAAACGAGATTAAAGTTGGCCTCAAGGAGGTTCCAGGAGAATTCCACTACAGTTCCAGGGGTTACAGAGGATCTGCAGGGGCTCCAGGATCAGAGTCACATCAACTGCCTCAAAAAAAATCCAATGGAAGAGTTCTGAAGCTATTGAAAACACCCTCTGAACACTCCATGAAGTAGTATCGCATGCACGCGAGAGCACCGTTGCCAGCTCATCCCGGCTCAAACCGAGTAGATTTCGCTCACAGCGGAGCACCTCCCTAAATACCTCATTGTTGAAGTATGATGTGTTCCACCTACGAGGGCTTGCCCTTGGCCTGGCCGTCCCTTCTTTTATCCGCTGCCTGCTGTTGTTGTAGACGATACTGTAGCGAACCACCACCCCGGGGATCGCTGAGAATGTAGGCCTTGGCTACTCTCCAGTTCGAACTACTCGTTAGGCCAGGACTTCAAACAGTAACGTAGATGATCAACTCCGCCCCATTCCGACTAAAGATACTTTTGGTACCGACATTAATCAAATCGACATCTAGCATGCCCAGTGCCTTTAGCCGGATATGACCCCGCTAGTTCGTAAACGGCTTCCCCATTCCACGGCCTTGTCATTGAAGTCACCCGCTATTACCATCGGCCTTTGCCCTGTCAATACGGTCGTCATACAGTACAGCATCTGTGAAAACCACTTGATCAAACTACGCGGAGGCGCATAACAGCTACAGAAGAAGACCCCGTATACTTTGGCAACCACGAAGACCTCATAGGTAGTAGACATCAACTCCTGGACGGGGTATTTACCCGTAGTCCATATTTACGGTCATTTTTCCGGTCCCATCCGCAACCGAGTTGCCGTGACCGGTGGGTACTCGATATGGATCCTCTATGATGGCGATATCCGTCCTTCGTTCCGCAACTGCCTGACACAGCAGTTGCTGAGCTGCGTCACAGTGGTTCGGGTTCAGCTGCGTTACCTGCACTGAAGCTTATCAGCAGTAGCTCTTCTGAAGGCCGGGTAACTTAGGCACCCTGTCAGGGCCTTTGCAGTCCCATGACTTGTGTCCCGATTCAAAACATCTGAAGCAAGCCTGCGGTTGCTCGCCTTGAGTCAGTTGGCATACTGACCAGCCCACCTTGAGATTCCCTAGTTCAACGAACTTGTTAACGGTCGCCACAGGTAACTGTACCATAGCTACCTGTGTCCCTGCCGGGTCCTTCCATAGCCGAACAGCTACGGTGACCACCGGCACCTCGCCCAGTTGC
>NC_085136.1:325345808-325370808 GCF_035046485.1 Aedes albopictus | reverse complement strand
TCAACTTCGTTATAAGGTGAATTAAAGTTTAACCTTTCTTTTGCATCACGTTGGCAGCAGCTCGCTGACGTAGTGTACGGTTGGGTCAAAAATGACCCTTATGCCAAAGGAGGGCTAAAAATATCGAATTCGTTTTTGGGAATTTTGGCCGCCCCTTTGTACAAAGCCCGACCAATGTGTGGCGATCGGCTAAATGATCCTTTCGGTCAAATGACGTTCGGTTCCATGGCAGTCGGCCAAATAACCCGGAGCCATACATGCCACGGCGTACTGAAAAAAATGTTTTTTTTTTCGGAGAAAGAATAAAATCGCCCAAAACATTAAAAAATGTATTCCTTAATTTTAATACATCCTACATGTTCTTTTTCCCAATCAGCTGCCAGTGTTCTGCGAATGATGAACTACGCTATCACCGAGCCCACCTTCCAGAAGGGTCTCCGGTACTACATCCAGCAAAAGTAAGTATCCTGACCGCGAGCCCTTTGGAAACCCCAAGTTGATTCTACCTTTCCCCACCCAGCAAAGATCACGGTGTGGCCAACGAAGAGAACCTGTTCGACAGCTTGGAGCAGGCGGCCAAGGAAGACGCCCAACTGCCCCCGAGCTTGACGATGAATGAAATTTTCCGATCTTGGTCCAACCAGCCTGGCGCCCCTGTCGTTACGGTGAAACGCGTGGGCGATACCAATGAGTTCCTGTTCAATCAGGAGCGTTTCTACAGCAGCCCTCCCGAAACTCCAGGTGGCCAGTCCTGGTGGATTCCGATTTCTTTCTACACCCCTAGCACCGACGGCCAGTACAACTCCAGTGCCGCCTTCTGGATGCCACCACATGAGACCGATGTCAGTTTTTCGATCCAGATGGCCGAGGGAGACTTCCCGGTAGTGAATCCACTCGCCCGAGGATACTATCGCGTGAACTACGACTGGCAGACCTGGGAGAACATCATCTCCGCTTTGTACGAATCGCCGGATACTTTCCACCGCTTAACCCGATCGCAGCTGGTTGACGACGCTATGAATTTGGCTCACGCGGGAAAATTGGACTACTTTGTGGCCTTCCAGGTGTTGGATTACTTGACCGAGGAAAGTGATTTCATCCCGTGGAGCACCGCTGCCAGCAACCTGAAGTTCTTGGAGCGCATGCTTCGCCACGATGCTGAAGCATTGGAAAATTTGAAGAGCTATCGCTCGATGCTGGCTGCCAATCTTCTGGCTACTTACGGATTTGAGGCAATCAAGGGTGAATCTGCAGACGCTGAGGCAGCACGCTTGATCGCTCTGGAATTGGCCTGCAACGTCGATGATTCCTGCCAAGCAGAAGCCGCCCGACGACTGCGATCTTCGCGAAACAGCGAGTCTTTCGTAATTGGATCCAAGACCGAACAAGTCCTGATTTGCAGTCAGATGCGCAAATCGGACAACAATAACTTCTCGATAATGCTGAACAGCTTAAAGAATACCCGAGATTCGTTTGCACGATCGTACTTGATCAATACGATCTCCTGTTTTGAGAGCGAACATTCAATCATCGCCTTGCTGGAGTCCCTCAAGTCCAACGATTTCGCTGCATCGGAGAAAACGCAAATTCTTAAATCCATCTACAGTAACTCTCTAACCGGTCTGAAAGCCATCATCGATATGTTCGATACCACCACTAATGTCTGCGAAGAAATGTAAGTCTCACGTTGAAAAAAAAAACATTCTTCTCCATTTCACCTCCCTCCCCATCAATTCCAGGAACATCCCCGAGCGCGAACTGACCGCTCTCCTAGAAGACATGGCCGAGTACACCACCCAGCCGGACACCGCCAGCCGGCTCACCAACCTGGTCAAGAGAAAGGCGCCCACTCAGCTGGTCGACACCGTGCAAGTCAAGCTGCGCGAGAATCAAAGCTGGATCCAAAGAAACGCAGCCATTGTTTCCGAGTTGCTGAAAACCCCGCCACAGATAGACATGTGATCGATATCAGACGCCGCGCCGGACACGAGCCTCGCTCTCATAAATATACTCAATAAATAAAGATGATTGTTTTCTTTTGGATCTCTGTGTATAATCGGTTTTACCACGCTTAACGTAGGTGGTGTCTATAGATCCGAATAAGACAATAAACGAAGAAAGCGATAAGATCGAAAAGGTTAAACATGGATTGAAAACAGATAAGAAAGTCTCTTCAAACCGGTGTATCAATCCGAAAAGCTATAAATGGATGTCGAGCGCTTACATCAAGAATTAGTCTAGTTTAGAGCGGGCAAGGTTAAGGTGCTTTGGGTTAACCATGAGGTGGAAAGAGCTGTCCTGGTCCGTGATTGTAGTGCTAGTGTTCTACGTTTCCGCTGGTGATGCTTTCGAAAGCTATCGGTTACCCAACACCACAATTCCAACTCATTACGATTTATTCATTAACACCGAGTTCCACAACGATGACTTGGACTACAACGGAACGGTGAAGATCGTCATCAGCGTGCTGGAAGATACCAAGCAAATAGTTTTGCACAGTTCTCGAAGTATTTTGGTGAACGTCGAACTGAAGAACGACAACCAGCTACCCCTCGCGATAGTGAACTACGAGTTTGACAACGACCGAGAATTCCTGATCGTAAATACGGCTAGTGTTCTGCCGGGAGGCAGTTACGTGGTGCTGGAAATCGATTTCCTCAATAGTATCAATAGGACCGATCAGGCGGGATTTTACCGGACGACCTACACGGCCGACGATGGTACGCTGAAGTACGCCGGAGTGACACAGTTCCAGGCGTGCGATGCCAGGTCGGCTTTTCCGTGCTACGACGAGCCTGGACTTAAGGCTACGTTCGACGTGCGAATTGCGTGCGGGGTGGATTATCATGCCAGGTCCAACGCGGAGATCGCAAGTATTTCCATACTGTGAGTATCGGTCTGGGTTTCTAGATGATTTTTGTTTGCCAATTTTGAATCAGGTTTCAAAAACAACTGTATTTGTCTGTCTTAGCAACATTTGTGTTTATTTTCAGTCAACTCATGTACAATGGGTTTTGTACGAAACCTATTCTCAAAAGAGTAACTACACTCTGACACTATTTTACGTCCGGTTTTTTTACGCCGAACTGATCTACACTCACCCAAAGTGCAAATTTCCGGTAATACCAACCCGTGTGGTCAATTATGAATTTCAAATAACTCAACGTACGTATGTACAGTAACGTTGGGCAATTTTTAATCGATATGTACAACATCAATGTTTTTGTTCCGATTAATCGATTTTTTGAATCGATGTTGAAGCCCCACAAAATCAACCGAATCGATTTTTTACATTCGATTTTTCTTTCGATTCTAAAATATCAACTTTTTTTCAGAATGCACTGTAAAATTTACCCATTTAAAAAATGTACATTAAATCGAGGGTATATATAATCTAGAGTTAACTAAATACCTGTACAGGGTATTGGATCCCTTATTAAGTATGTGGCTCCCATTTTCATCCTACGAAAAACAAGGGATTGGAGCGCTGTTTGTTTTGTTTCTTATTTTTGTATTTTTTGTTAGAAGTGAGCACCCATGTAAACACAAAGAACGGAATCAATCGGTGCCGTAATCGCTTGTTTTCGAATAGGATGAATATGGGAGCGTGAGATTACTGATGGCACACATCCCAGCTAACACAAAGTCTTACATGATGTTGAATAGGATGCTAAAGTGGAGGCCATATGCGTACCTGCTTCCATTTAACCGCGTGTAAAGTGTGCGTATATCGCCTCCACTTTAGCATCCTATCCAACATCATATGCGATCGTGTGTTGACTGGGATACCCTATCTCAGGTCTCTTGGGCAATTCCTCCCAGAAGTTTAAATGAATCTTACTCAGGATTCTGGAGCAGTCTTGCTTATCCAGCTTATGATCTAGAGTCCCTTTTATGGTTCTAGCGCATCCTTCTCAAGATACTTGGCCAGTCCATCTCTGGATTCCGATTTTTTTTAGAATCCCTCACAGGGTTCTAGATGAATTTCTCTTAATAATGTGGAAGATTCATCTCAGGGCTCTGAGGCAACCTCTTTCGGGACACTAATCGGATGTCTTTTATTACTGCAGGAGAATTTCTCTCAGGATTCTAGGAGAATCCTTCTCAAGATTCTAGGAGAATCCCTCTCAGGATTCTGGAAGATTCCGCCAGGAAGTTCTGGGTATATCCGTCTAAGCATTCTGGGAGAATCCCAAGGAAAAACTTCTCTCAGGATTCTGATGCAATCCGTCACAGGATTTAGGGAGAGTTATTCCGGGAATCTGAAGAAATCCCTCAGCATACTGGAAGAATCCTAACATTCTGAGAGAATCCATCTCAGAAAACTGGAGTAATCCATCCCTTGATTGTAGGGAAATCCTTTATAGAATTTAGGGTGATTTTTTATTGGAAACTTCTTTCTCGCTTTTCTAGGATAAGGAATCTCAGGATACTGGTGTGATCATTTTCAGCATTTTGAAGGAATCTCTCACAAAGTATTAGAAGAATCCTCATAGTTATGAAAGAGTCCCTTCGAAAATTTTGGAGGAATTTTTCTCAACAATATTGCATGGAAATTCCTAACAGTATTCTTGATTCTAAGAGAATTCATTTCACGATTTTGGGGTACTTCCTACCAGGGCTCCCTACCAAGGGTACAATCGCTTGCAGGATTATAAGAAAGTTCTGGATGATGAGGGTTGATTCCTCTAAGGATTCTGGAAGACCTTCACTTGGGATCCCACTCAGAATTCTGGGAAATTTCGCTCAGCATTCTCAAAAACTTCTCTCAGACTTCTTGGAATTGTGGCAAAATTCCTCTCAGAATTCTGGGAAAATATTTCTTAGGATTCTAGTGGTATCTTTTCCAGGATTCTGCGTTAGATTCTTTTAAGATTCTGGGGGAATATCAATGAGTATTCTGGAGGGAACGCTTTCCAAGATTCTAAGAAAATTCGGTTTTTTGGGGTTATCCCCGTCAGGATTCTGGGGAAATTTTTCTCAAGATTCTGGGGAATTTGTTTCATGTTTCTGTGGAAATCTTTGGGATTCTGTAACTATATTTTTCAAGATTCTAGGGCACTTTCTTTCAGAAATATTAAGTATTGATGAATCTCTAACGAGATTCTGGGCAGAATTTTCTAGATAAATTCGGATTCTGGAGAATCCATCGCATAGATTCTGTGATTTCTCTTAGGATTCGGAAGAAATCCTTCTCTGCATTTTACGAGAATCCCAGTAGAATTCTGTTTTCTGTATTCTGGAGCAGTTGCTCCCAAAAATCCCTTCCAGATTTCTGGGAGAGTCCTTCTTAGTAATCATGGAAAATTCCTGACAAGATAATGGGGAGATTCTCTTGAGATTCTGGTGTAACAATTCAAAGTATTCTAGAGAAATCATTCTCAGATATCTGGGACAATCCCTTTCAGGAGTTTAGGGAAGTCCTTTCAATGATTCTGGGGGAATGTTTTTCATGAATCTGCGGTAATTTTTCTTGGAATTTCCTCAGAATTTTCTCAGATTTTTCTCAGAATTCCAGAGTATCCATCTCAGGATGCTGGGGAAGTCTATTCTAGAAGTTTTCGTAATCCTTTTCAGGGAGAAACCCTATCAGATTTTTGGAAAAATTAGTTATCTAGATGCTTTTCTCTTAAGAATCTGAAAGAACTTCTCTTATGAACCCTCTTAGGATTCTGGGGGAATTACTTGTAGAATACTGGGGCATAGCTTTCGGGATTCTGGCAGAATTATTCTCACCATTCGAAAGGATTCCACCCAGTATATTAGGGGAATTCTGGGAAAATACTTGAAAGGATTCTGGAGGAATTCTTCTCAGGGAATCCTATCTCCCAAATTTCTGAGAGAGTATATTTCAGGTCCCTTTGGCAATCCCGTCCAGTATTTTGAGAGAACCTTTGCGATGATACTGGAGTAATCCTTCTTAGGGTTCTTAGCTATCCTTTTCAGAATATTTTTTAAGTTTCTTGGGAAATCCAGCTCAGAATTCTGAAAATCTGTAGTAAGAATCTCTCCTAGTATTCTACATAGATGAATTTATCTCAAGAATGTGAAAGAACCGCTCTTGCAATTCCTCACAGGGTTCTGGGAGAATTCTTCTTAGGATTCTGGGATAAACCTTCTTAAGATTCTGGAAAATTTTGATGGTTCCCATGGGAAAGCTTCTCTTAGGATTCTGTGACAAGCTGTCACAGGATTCTGGGAGAACTCCTCTTGAGATTCTGAGACAATCCGTCTCATAGTTCTCAATCTTTCTCAGGATTCTAGGAAAATCTAGGATTCTAGGAAAATCTATAATTCAGATAGAATTCCTAGCAAGATACCGGAATAGTGCTTTCTTTTCTAGTTAATAACGCTCAGGACTCTGGTGTAATCATTCTCTGCAATCTGAAGAAATCTCTCACATAATTCTAGAGGAACTCCTTTCAGAATTCTGGAAGAGTCCCTTAAAGATTCGATTCAACAATATTAAATTTCATTTTTTTTAGAATGCACTGTCTTAACGTCATAACGTTATATCCACATCAATTTTCAAATCAGTGTCGCGAAATGTTCGATGTGCAATCTTAATCATGAATATAGTTCAATGCAACAAACTGATCATTTATAGTTTTATAATATTTTATAATATCGAATCGATGTGAAAACATCGATTCAAAGCATTCGATTAAATCGGTGAATCGATTCTGCTGATCCGATTCGAATCGATTCACAAAAATTGATGTTTCAGCCAGATTTGCCCAATGCTAATGAACAGATGGGTAAATTATTGGATAAATTGGGAAAAAATCCACCGCTCAGGTAAGATTTGATCTCACGACCCTTATTCGCTAGACAAGTGCTTTACCAACTAAGCTACCGAGCCAATTAATGACACGGCACTGCCGTCGGACGCAAAAATGTCACATGTTACATTTCAATATTTCAGATTGTCAAACGTCATATTTTGATACGTATTTTTTTAAATATTTGGTCAGCATATGAATTTGTACATATTTCGATAGTTGAATTGCGTTGACATCAATTAAATGTAACAAAAGCCGAAGTTTATTTTGAAACTTCAAATGCGTTTTTCTCATGTTTTTCGTTTTGTAACATGTGACATTTATGCAATTACGGATCACTATGTCACAATTATTAGTCAGTCTATTCATCATGCTATGCAAATGGAATTGGCCCATAATTGACTTAACGTTGACTTTTTTACGTCCAAATTTAACGTCCATTTCATTAATTGCTCTAAATCTTGAATAGTTTTTTAAATATACACATGTAATTTTCAGAAAAGTTCAAAAGAACATCAATGACCAACCAGTAATAGCTTCTGATATCATTATTTTTTATGTTAGATGGCAACACTGTTCAAATATTGCTGAATATATACTTTTCAGCATAATTGAAGTAGACGTCAATCACTATTTAATTTTGCAACGAATAAAACGAAGTTTTTTTTTTAAAGCTGGAAGCACTGCTGAACTGTGAATAAAAATCTGAATCTGTATGTAATTCACTATTATTGGGATGGTATTTATGTCCATTGTAGTTTGTAACGTAACACACTATCAGCAAGTCACTGGATATACTTGTCTTTGAAAAAAATTGGTTCTTAAAAATTATCTCTACAACTGGCAACACTACATAATGTCAAACATCGATCAGCACGGTTTTGAGATAATATATCGAGTTCGATTGTTCAGTAAAGATTATGTAGAAGTCAAGTGGTCAAGAAGTCAAGTCTTTGGTGTCATTTTAAAGCACAGCAATTTTTGACACCAATTAAAATCGCAGAGTTTATGCAACGCTTGGCAACACTGGTTATACTGATTCAAATATAGCTCAATATCACAGGTATGGGGTGAGATAGACCATTCGAATGTTCGACAATGTTATAGTACACCTCAAGTGCTGAACAGTGTTTCACATTGCGACGCAAAAATTATGTAATTGCTGGCAACACTGACCATGCAGAATTAAATAAAACTCAATATCTCAGATTTGATGTGAGATAGGCAATTCAAATATTCGACAATGTCATAATTAACCTCAAGTGTAGTTCATTATTTCACATTGCGACACAAATATATACTATTGCTGGTAACACTGATCATACAGATTCAAATATAATACGGTTTAAGGTAGAATTCAAATGCTCGACAATGTTTTAGTGCACCTCAAGTACAGTACATTGTTTCACATTGCGACACAAACATTCTATTCTTGCTAGCAGCACTGACCATGCAGATTCAACAGACAGTGAATTCGACAAATCGCATTCGAAAAAAACACGAGGACGAAGCCTCAAATAAGATTTCTTTATGTTTCTCAATAATTGATTTCAGAAAAGTGTTTTAAAGATTATTAGTCTTTGGGCGTTTGTTTCATTCGAGAGAATGCTACATTGGGGCGAATGGTTTTCGCGAAAATGTGACATAACCAATTGGTAAATCAACATAATTTTCCTGTCCTTCTGAACAACTTTGCCGAAGACAACACTTTTCTATCCGCTTTCGATCCCTAGATAGAGAAGTCTAAAACTGTACTTGTTGCCTAGCGCCACCTAGCGGTAAAATCACCAACTAATTGATAAAAAAAACATAATTTTCTTGTCCTTCCGAACCACTTTGTCGAAGACAACACTTTTCTATCTCCTTTCGATCCCGAGATAAAGTAGTGTAAAACTTTTCTTGCAAACTTCCCAACAAACATTGTTGGTGTACAAGAGTGGAACAAACTACCGTATTACTCCATTAATACGACACCGACTGTTGTCGAATAACCGGGATAAACTTTTAATTCGACAAACAGGTCATCCTACACCACCTTGCTCATTGAAATTTGGCAACTCTATTTTTGTTTTTATTTTGATTTCCGAAGTTGCTATGAAACATAATATCAACAGATATTGCGGTGGTGTGAATGAAAAGCTCGTTCTTTCTAAGATTGTTGCCATCCTCAGTTCAATCCGGTTGGTCTCCAGGCGGTTTGGGTGTCGAATAGCACCAACTCAGAGCTTCCGGAATTGGCTGCTGCTAGAGGAGCTGCCGCGGGTGCGAGTATATGCGCAATATCAACCTTTTTTGCATTTACAGTGTACATCGCTGTGGCATTTGAACACTTTTTAATTCGACATATGTCGAATAAGCGGGATACGAATTAAAAAGTGTCGTATTAAAACGTGCCGATCCAGCGGGGTAGGTGGTACTCTCAAGCAAACTTTAGCTTAAGAAACTGTTATTCAGATAGTTCTGTTACTTGGGTTGCACCACCTAGCGGCGAAATCACCATCTAATTAGTGAATCACCAGAATGTTCTCCAGTTGGCCTAGTGGTTAAGGCTATGGATCGCCAATCCGGAGACGGCGGGTGTGATTCCCGTTCCGTTCGGAATATTTTTCTCGACTCCCTGGGCATAGTGTATCATTGTATTTGCCTTACATTGAAAGCCCTTCAATTAATAACTGTGGAAGTGCTCAAAGAACACTAAGTTGAAGAGAGGCAGGCCTTGTTCCAGTGGGAAGGTGGAGCCATAAGG
Source organism: Aedes albopictus (assembly GCF_035046485.1). Classification (NCBI taxonomy): domain Eukaryota; kingdom Metazoa; phylum Arthropoda; class Insecta; order Diptera; family Culicidae; genus Aedes; species Aedes albopictus. The sequence goes on along the minus strand of NC_085136.1, from coordinate 325,361,280 downwards.
AAGAAGAAGAACAAGAACCAGATTTTTCGTGTCCTTCTGAACAACGACACATTTCTATCCTGTTTTCCATCCCGAGATAGAGAAACTGAAACTTTACTTGATAGCTAGCAACACCCCCAGTTAATGGATGGTCCTGTGTAGATCGATCAGTGTTGCCATCCGAGGTCATAATTTCATATAGTGAATGACTGCACGCGATAGTCGTTAGTCAGTGCTCAAACTTTGCCGAATACATGGAGAAGGTAAACTAGCATCTAGTATGTGTATTTCAATGGAAATTGATAAGAACTCTAATTTTTTTTACGTCCAATTTGTTCTACGAAGCAAGGTCAAGGTCGGAGTGTATGTCTAAATCACATTTTCAGTTCTGGCGATGACTCAAATATGACGCCCATAATGTTTAGGGAGTACAAGTATGTCCCAACAAACATTGATGCTATACAACAGATGAATAAGCCGCTTTTAAGCTTGAAGCTTGAATTATGAGAGATTGACATCTAAGCCGAAAGAGAGATAAAGTTGTGAAAGACGGACCCGGTAAGGGTGGTGCTTTGAATCTAGTTTGACTTTCCATTTCACAGAATCGTGACTTGTTCTATGGCTTAGTTAGTTAAAGCGCCTGACTAGCGATACGCAGTCCTGGGTTTGAATTCCAGCAAAACAAGTGGTAATTTATTCACAAATTTATCTCTCAGTGTGTCAATTAAACACACACTGTCTCTTCGAAAAAATGAGTATTTCCGTCTACTGCAGTAGTAGAGTTAAGAGAAATCCACGGGAGCCTCCGGAGATTTCCAGTGGGATTTCAGAGTGTTTCAATCCGTTTCGAGATGTTTGAAGGGAGTTTTGGAGGACTTTCGTACGATATAAGGGAAAAGTACAGAGGTCTCAACGGGTTCTTTTGGAGCTTTCAAGGTATTTCGAGCGATTTCAGGAAGCTTCTGTATAGTATAAAAGAAGATGACGGAGGTCTCCGGGGGTTTTTGGTGCTTTTCAAAATGTTTCAAATTGTTTTGAGAAGTTTGAGGAGGTTCTGTAGAGCTCAACCCGGAAGCGGTCGCGTAGTGTACTTGAGTACACGCACCACGAAAAATGCACGCTAGTGGTACACAGTGTGAGCGTAGTGTTGCTGAAGGTGGTCGAAGACGCGACTGCTCGAGGGTTCTCAAAGAGATTTTCTGGGGAGTTTCAAGCCGTTTCGAGAGGTTTCAGGGCGCTTCGATAAAGTGTAAGGGAAGTCTATGGCAGTCTCAGAGAAGTTTTCTGATGGATTTCAATGCTCTTTCAAAGGTATCTGTAGAATTTTAAGGACGGGTGTCAAAGGGTTTTAAGGCATTTCAGTGGAATTATGGGGGCTTCAGGAGGTTACAGTATAATCTACGGATGTCTCAAGGGAAATTCTGAGGGGTTTCAGAATGTTTTGAGATATTTCAGGGGGTTTCAGGTGACTTCTGTGGAATTTAAGTAAATACTACAGGGTGCTCGAAGGTTTTTCAGGGGTTCCAAAATGTTGCGAAAGTTTCAAGCGGTTTCATGGCTAGTATGTAGAATTCAAGGGAATATTACGAGGGTCTCAGGGTATTTTCAAGGCGTATTAAATCATTTCGAGAATTTTTGATTACGAATAATAATAAACGAGCCTTTTTTCCCATTTTCCAGTCCCGAAGGCAAAAAGCTCGTAACCTTCAAACGAACGCCCCCGATGCAGTCCTACCTGTTGGCCTTCCTGGTATCCGATTACGCCGTGCAGCGAGACTTTGCCAACGCCATGAAGAAGATAGCCGTTCAATCGATGGCCCGCCCCACCCGTGCCAGTCAGTTATCCTTCTCGTTGGACGCCTCCGTCAAGCTCATCGACGAGCTGCAAACGTACTTCGATCATCCGTACGAGATGAGCAAAATCGACAGCGTCGGCATCCCGAATAGTGACTTTTCCGCCGGAGCGATGGAGAACTGGGGCTTGGTGACGTACCTGGAATCATACTTCCTGATTGGTGAATCTAGTTCTGATAACAATCGGCGATCGGTTTCGACCGTCATTGCTCACGAATTTGCTCACCAGTTCTTCGGGAACCTGATGGCACCCAAGTGGTGGTCTTATCTGTGGATGAACGAGGGCTTCGCTACGCTGTATGAGTATTACCTGGCTGATCGGACGCATCCGGAGTTGCTGATCAAGCAACGATTCTCCAGTAGTGCGCTACAGTCCGCTCTGCAGGCGGATGCCAGTGCTACAGTGCGATCGATGACTCACTACGTGGAAACTGTTGAGGAGATTAATCGACTGTTCGATCGAATCGCGTACGAGAAATGTAAGTGGGATTGTGTGGAGTTCACTATATGATTCTAAATCAGTTATTTTGCAGCAGGAAGTGTTCTTCGGATGATGCATTACGCCCTAGGGGAATCAACATTCGTGAAAGGCTTGAAGCACTACATCAAACAACGGTGAGTACTACAGTACCGCGTACTTCATACCGAGTTAACGATCTCTCATTTTCTAGTCAAAATTCTGTTGTGGTCCCTCAGTATCTCTTCGACAGCCTTCAAAAGGTAGCTGCTGAGGAAGGAGTTCTTCCACCAAATGCATCAATGACCATGATCATGGAATCGTGGTCGAACCAACCGGGAGCCCCAGTGGTGACAGTCACCCGACAACCTGGAACCGATGACGTGATCTTCACTCAGAAGCGATTCTTCTCAACAACTCAACCGACGGAAAACGATCAGACCTGGTGGATTCCGATTTTCATGTACACCAACAGTAGTGGCGGTGCTCATGAGAAGACTCCACTGTTCTGGATTCCTCAAGGATCCAAGCAGGTTACCCACAAAATACCTATCGAACAAGATGATGTGTTTCTGATCAATCCAGCTCAAACTGGGTATTACCGAGTCAACTATGATGAACAAACGTGGAGCACACTCATAAGCATTCTCAAAACGAATCCGACATCTCTGGATCCAGTAACCCGAGGGCAGCTCATCGACGACTCCATGAACTTAGCCAACGCCGGCCTGTTAGATCACGACAAGGCTTTCCATATCTTGGACCACCTCCGTAACGAGACAAACTTTTTCGCATGGAAATCTGCCTACCGGAACATTCTCGATCTGGAGAAACTGCTCGCCGTCGATCCAGAAGCTCTCGAACTGTTCCGCAAATACCTCCTGGGGTTGGTTGACAATTTGTACGCCGTTCACGGCACCGAGAAGCGCAAAGATCAGCACACCAACGATCACGACGCGCAACTGATCGCGATCGATCTGGCCTGCCGTGTCGGGCAGCAGGCGTGCCTGGATCAAGCCATGAACAAGCTGAACGTGCTGCAGCAGAGGACAATGCTGGCCATACGATCGGAAGCTGAACAAAAGCTGTACTGCCATGGGCTGCGAACGGGGAAGGAGACTGAGCTGGATAAGTTCACCGAAGCGTTCGAGCTGGAAGATGATGCGCGGGGTCGAAGGTATTTGGTGGAATCGATGGCTTGCGTTGGTAGCCGCGGGGAGCTGGAACGGGTGTTGGAGTTCTTGGTGGAACAGAATCGAGAGGTTGAACGGTTTTTGGAGGTGGCTGCAGAGCAGGGAGTTGGTGGATTTACTGTGGTTACCGAATTTCTCACTCGGGAAAAGGACCACGTGGATGAAATGTAAGATTTGGTGTTTGCTCGACTGAAAAGAAACAACGTAGTTATTTGTTTACTTTTTCAGATTTGGCAGCAAACGAAGTATGGAGAAACTCCTGAACAAACTTGCTGATCGGATCGTTGATCAAGAGAATGCTGATCGGCTGCGTCTGATGATGAAGGTTTTGCCGGTTTCTTCGACTTTTGCTGCCAACATCAGCAACCGACTGGAAGAGCAGATCCGTTGGCAGGAGCACAATTTGCCACGAATTCAAAAAGTTCTGCAAGGGTACGCGTAGAGCATCGATACACACGTTTCCGATAGAATAATGCTTTATGGTAAACACGGCCGTGGTAAGCGATACGGTACACTTTGGGGCTGTCCATAAACCACGTGGTCATTTTTTTGGGAATTTTCTTACCCCTCCCCACCTCCCCCCCCCCCCCCCCCCCCCGGTGGGTAATTTGTCCATACAATTTTTTTATTTGTCCATAAAAAATGGTCACTGGCCGAAACCCCCCCCCCCCCTTGACCACGTGGTTTATGGACAGCCCCTTTATCGATTGATGTTTTAATTGAAATATGATGACAACAAAAAAAAATCTGCAAACCATGCTTCAATCAATCTCGTATGCTAATTACCCTTGGCCTACCGTTTTCCGCATTGATGACTTTCACACTGCACTACCGGCTGTGCCACCACACCACTCAAACACACTCGGTGGTCAGTTTGGTTCTGTGAAACCGCATGTGTAACATTGGCCGGCCACGCAATTTTGTTTCATCTGGCAAGCTGGGAGCTGTTACTTTAGGAGGACCAATGAAACACCTGCGAACATATTGCTTTTATTGTGGAACTGGGTCACAGTAGTTAAATTTTGACCAAGCACAGTCAAAACCAATACATTACCGTTGGTTTCTGGGTAACTCCCCACACAGAAAAAAATATGTAATTAAAATTCAGCGAGAAATTATGCACATAAAGGGCATGCTAGATTTGGTGCACTTTTACATGAGATATAATGTAAAATTACATTTCCATCGTGTAAATTTCCACCAACCATCATGGATTCCAACCGATTACGTGAGTATTAGTGGAAATTTACGCGATTTTAACGTAATTTTACATGATATTCCATGTAAATATGCACAAACTCTAACATTCCCTTTATGTACATGACTTCTCGCTGAATTTTACATGAATATGTTTTTCTGTGCAGCTAGTGAACAGCCAAAATCAAGTCTAAAAATACTGATAAAAAAGGGCTCCAAAAATTATTACTGTATACTGGAACCGAAACTTTTTCGAAGGGTTTCGGACGATCTCAGGTGCGTTATAAGGGGTCCGAGGAGGTTTCATGGGTTTTCGGAGGCATTTCAGGAAGATTCGGAGGATCTCGCTGGTTTCGGTCTAATAGGATCGTTTTCGGGTGTTTCAAAGGATTCCAGGAGCGTTACACGGGATCCCAGAGGTTTGCGGACGCTCTTTTTCTTCTTCTTCATTATGGCTTGACATTCCCACTGGAACTTGGCCTGCCTCTCTTCAACTTAGTGTTATTTGAGCCATAGCATGAATTTGTATATATTGTGAGGCAAGGACAATGATGCACTGTGCCCAGGGAATCGAGAAAATTTTCCCGGCCGGAACGGGAATCGAACCCGCCAGCGGTTTTCAGATCGTGCACCGCGGTGCACTTGATGCACCGCGAAGCCATGGCGAAGCCGGCGAGTTAACCTCGAATCCAGCAAAAACCGTCTCAGATATTCGCAAAGAATCATGGAACAAGTCTACCAAAACTTTCCCAATAAATATCATATTTTTCCAAGAACTCGTAATGGATGTTCACAAGTACTTACCCTACAAGGCATCTGCAATGTATCTTCAATGAAAAACCTCAGAAAAAATTTTACTAATATTTCTGTGGCTTTGCTTAATACCAGAGAAGGAATCTATCTCTGATCTCGAAATCGGGTGAACACACAACTCCTTCCGAATTGACAAGAGTGCCTGGAAGGAATTTATCAAAAATATTGTGAGTATATGCCAAGTTCTGAAAATAAAGCTGCCAAGTGTCTTGCTAGAATTTTTTCAGAAATCCAGTAAAAGTCTTGGAAAAACGTCTATCAAAAATTTTCTGGTGACGATTTCCTAACCTCAAACCTAAAAACGAACGTAAATTCTTAAAATTTGTCATCAAATTAGCTTGTAGTTTGTAGAAAATAACGAGAATTGTCGTTTCCGTCCATTTTCAATTTCATTCAGATCCTGAATTCTTCACAAATTCCAGTTTTAGAGTCGTTAAAGAGGGAAAAAGACAGGTTACGAGACGCTACTGCTAGAAATAATTCAATAATCTTGGAAGGACTTCACCGAGGTTCTTAAAACCAAACACCACTAATTCGGCTCAAGTTCATTCAGCATTTATAAAGATCTTATCTGAAAGTTACCAGAAACAATCTGAGCAAGAAATATTCTAAGTCGAATAACTGTGACACTCCACTATGCTCCAATTGGTGGGAGAAAAACTAATGACGAGTGTATGAACCATGGAATTGCAATGAAAAATTCGACAGCTTTTTTTTGGATTGTTTTTTTTAACAATAATGAACATGTGCACCGTGGAACGATTTATTTCCAAAAAGTGCACCGCGAGTCGAAAAGTCTGAAAACTCCTGCACTAGGCTAACTGAAAACCCCGGGTTTTCGGACGCATTTCAGATATTTTGAGAGGAATAAAAGTGGGTTTCAAAGGCGTTACCAGTCAGGGGTGTTTTTGAGGTAGTGATATCACTGGGTCCCAGGTACGTTACAGCAAGTTCAAGGGCGTATAAGGCGGCATATTAGAAATATTCAGAGGTTTTTCAGCAGGTTTCAGACGTGTTACAGGGCAGAGGAGTTTTCGGGGTTTTGGCAAGGTCACCGGTGCGTTTCAAGCGGTTCAAGAGGGTTGAAGGCGGATTCCAGGAATATTCAGTAGATTTTCAACAGGTTTCAAAGCCGTTATGCCGTTTGGCCGAATCGTGATCAAAATAATTCAGAAGATGTTTTTGACATTCTAACTGCCAATATGATCATCAGAAATATTTCCTTCTTTTAATCATAGGCTATTCTTTCTAGTTTTGACATTCAGGGATTAGTTCGCGTTGAAACTGCCTATATTTTATTAAAGATTTTTCCTTCTTTGGCTCATAGGCTGTTCTTTCAAGTTCAAGTGAGGCTGGGAACAGTGGTATGGTCACCTAACTTCATCATTCATTTTTCGGCCAAACGGCATTCGGCCAAATGACCCTTTCGGCCAAATGGCGTTCGGCCAAACGGCGTTCGGCCAAAAGACCCGGAACCGGGGCTCGCATAGAAACATCCTTGAAGAAAACCATAGAATTAAAACAAACACACCATAGGGTATCGCGCTACTTGGGCGGTGGTTTTCTTCGTCTGTTATTTTCGTCTGTTTTCCACTGTAACTCGGTCAATTTTGAACCGATTGACTTGAAATTTTGTACACGGGTAGATACTATACCTATCTCACCGCATTCCAAGAATTGTGTCAATTGGTTCAAGATTGACTGAGTTATAGTGGAAAACAGACGAATATAGAAGCCACCGCCCAAGTAGCGCGATTCCCTACAAGTAATGCGTAGATTTAAAACTACAAACAACTTTATTGCCAGCGATAAGCGGCCACTACCAATGCTAAGGCCAATACTGTCTTCGAAACTGAGAAAATAAATGCAGAACTATGGGTAGCAATCCATTTGGAAATATCCGGTAACTTCTCCTTCGCCCATCGCACGTTGCTTTGAGCTTCGGTAAACACTTCCGCCAGCAGTAGATTCAAATCCGTATCTGTATTATTTTGCATGAAGTTGGTAAACTGCTGGAGCTGCCCCTCTGTAGTTATGGTGTTTTTCAAGTTACTTATTATCTCCGTTACTGATCCGTACCTACAAATCATAACATATGTCGAAACTCATCTACGCAAACATCGAATAATGACTTACCTTCTTTTAAGAGTCCGGAAATCGTTATTCAGCCGGAAAAGTGCCATATCTGTACCATTGACTCCACTGTTGGCAATATAGTTAAACATTTTTATCCGGTCCGATTCGTCGAGCGTGTCCGCATAGGTCAACGACATCATCAAATAGTTCTCCAGCCGATCTTCGCTAACTACGCACCCAAACCCATACAATATGTCCTCAAACTCCTCAATGTTGATCCGTTTCTGTTCGAAGTTTCTGGTTATATGTAGCATCCGTCGCACAACCAAAGCCCACACGTTGAAGCTTTCGCTGCCTTTCATCGCACCGCAGATCACCGGAGCACGAAGATCGGGATCGATCGTTACGAATGCATCAAACTGTTCGAGCGAGTGTTCCAAACATTTCCGAACGCCCAGTTCGCAGGCGACTTTTCGAACCTCGGCGCGATACAAACGCGACATGTGGTCGTCCATAGAGTTGTTTAGCATTCGATCATAGAGTAAAGTGGGGCAAAAGTTCGAGTGGGGCAAGAGTTTCTTTTGAAGTTTTTGAGCTCAATTCAAATTATTTCTTTCGGGTGTCAAGGTTGTTCGAACCCTTTTTGAAAAAGAGTCTTTCACTCCAAAAATTATGAAAATTGATCAATATTTCGAGAAGTTATGACAAAATGTTGGTTTTTGATCAAAAAATTGTAACATGCGATGGCCCTTCCAACGCATGGAATGAAATTTTAATGAAATCGAATTCGATATTTTATTTTGGGGCGTAACTAGGTATATTTTGATGATGCTCTAGCATGTATAACTTTTTGCAAAAAAGATTTGGAAATCGTATTTTACACATAGTGGGGCAAAAGTTCGAATTGTGGGGCAAAAGTTCGAGTCATGTGGCAACTTTAGGTATAAACCTAAAATTCTGCAAAATGTACATATTATCGCTAAGAGTGATGGAATTAGTGAGAAAATTCGATTAAAGTTGGAAAAAAAATGTTGTTTTATCTGAATTTGGCGGAAAACTACTAATTTTTGGTGTAGTAAATTTAACCCTGATTTGGGTAAAATCCAAATCAAATTTTAAAGTGTATTCCAGTTTTAACATCAAATATCAAGTGGTTTCAGGTATTCCTATCACCAAAGTGTCAAAATAGTGTGCTACGGTTAGCGAAATTCCACAAACACTAGATTCGAACTTTTGCCCCAGTGGTGGGGCAAGAGTTCGAATAAAACACACACATACAAAAAGTGTTGTAACTCAAAATTGAAAAGACATTTGGCGTAACTTTGTTCGGCAAAATTTTAGCTCATGGATGGTAGAATCACCACACAGTATTTATTTATTTTTATCTGCTTCGATTTTTTGAAATAGGTTGACTTATCAACTAAGGTCGAACTTTTGCCCCACCTTACTCTATATCTGATTGAGTATGATCATTTGATGTTCGAGGTACATTGGGTAAAACTCGTTACCTTGGAGCATCCGATGGAGGTAGCGGAAAGCTTTGAATCCCGCTTTCAGCGGAATGAGGTCCAACTCTTTCGGCAGATAGTCCAAGATCGCTAGAAGAACATTGATATTCAGTTGATCTTGCCTGGCGAGTGCTAGACTGTCATCAATCAGTTGAGCACGGCTCAGGGTTGGTATTTTTTGATGATCGTTCTTAAAAGCATCGATGATCAGATTCCAGCTTCTCTGATCGTAATTGACCCGATAGTACCCGTACTGATTCGGATTGAAAAGAACCCATTCATCTGCGCCGACACCATCCAGTTTGATCGATTTTTGACCTTCCAAGTTAGTGATCCACTCGAGACCGGACTTGCTGGACCTGGACATCCAATTCAACGGGATGCAGAATGTCTTCGTAGGTGCTGCGGTGGCACTGACACTTCCGTTGGGAAACCTCTCGACTGTAACAACCGGAAAAGAAGGATTCATCGTCCAACTCTGCACTAAATCCTTCACAGGTGGAACCTTCACACCATGCCGATCGACAACGTCCTGTAATACGCGAATCATATCCTCCTCGGTCGCTGCTTTGTAGCTACGATCTATCAGATATTCCACCAGAAAGTCATCAAATACCTTTTTCCCAACAACAGACTGCCACATCCTGATAACGGAAGCAGCTTTCGGATACACCACAAAATCATAGATCCCCGCTATCTTTTCCGGACTATCGATCGGCTTCGTCATCGGACGGGTCTTTGGAAGAACGTCCCGCTCCATTACCGGATGTACTTCATTCACCAGAAACTGGTCCATCGTACGCCACTGGGGACGCATCTGATCCAGAACGTAACTTTCCAGAAATACGGTAAAGCCTTCGTTCAACCAGATGTAGGACCACCAAGCACTGGTGGCCTCATTCCCAAACCACTGATGGATCAATTCGTGGAACACGATCTTCGTAACAGACTGTAGCTTTTCCGTTTTGTCCATACCCTGGCGGTAGACGATCCGAGAGGTCCTACGATAGAAGACGCGGAGAAGCTCAGGATTTGTATGTTGCTAGGTTTGTCCGGTGCTAAACTGAATGATTGTCAAAGTCAAGTACTGTGAAATACATTTGATAATTTGTCCAAATTGCCTTCGACCCCGTTCCATCCTGCCCCCAATACTCACTTGTACGTAATCAGTCCCCAATTCTCCATGGCTCCCATCAGAAAGTCGTCTATCGCCACAATGTCCAGTTTGGCCAATTGATACGGCCTTTTGAAGAAGCCCTCCAAGTGCCCAATCGCATCTTTGGTGAAATCCAGCGCATAGCGCGTCGAATTGATAACGCTCAGCTGTGCGTGCGCCGCGAATTTAGCGTCCGTCCGTATCTCGCCGAAATCCGACACCACAAACGCCAACAGATAGCTGGACATCGGAGGCGACTCAATAAACTCGGTTACGGTCATGTTATCGGCATTAGCGCTGTGAATAGAAGACACGACCAGTCAGTGTGGGTATGGGACATGGGTGACGACGACGACGCAGAATTAAACTTACGATTCGATGCGGTTCTCAACGGGCATGTTGGACAGTGCGCGATATTCCGGTTTGTGGTAGATTCGCAGCTTGAATTTCGCCTTCAGCTGAGGCTCATCGTAGCATGGGAGAATTTTGCGCGCATAGGCTGCTGCATTGAATGTGGTGGCGACGTATCTAAAAATAAACCAATCAACCGGTTACATCACCTGCTTATACCTATGGAACAGTGGCTTTCAAGCGGTTTCAGTGCATTGCGACCCGCATCTAGATTTATCCCATTGTTCAACTATTGTAATCTTCATAGACTCATTACATAACAACCATTACAACAATAAAGAAATAATAAAAATAACAAAAGTTGGCAAAATTGTCTTTATTTTGTCTTTATTGCTGGCAATAATGGTTGAACAAAACCCTAATCAATCCACCTAGCGGATATGGTGCCTTTCTCGTGCCTTCAAAAACTCATTTCAACGAAACTCAAGTGACGTGTTGATGAAGATCGCTCTTTCATCCGTTTAACAAAAATCCATTTCATGGCACCATTAATTTCTATAAAACAGCAACCATATTGAATTTTGAGCCGCCATCTTGGATTTTAAACCTTCATTTTGGATATTATAGTCGCCATTTTTGGACTTCTGGCATATTTTCCGTATCAAAAATACCCATATTGCATGGCTTTAAATCTTAAACTCAAATAAACAGCCGCCATCTTGGATTTTGAGTCACCAATTTGAATTTTGAACCACCATCATGGATTGTCGTCGTTTTTAAATTCCAGACATCTTCCCCATACCACATATACCCATATTGCATGGTTTTAGAACCTTAAACTCAATAAGACATCAGCCATCTTGAGTTTTGATCCGCCATCTTGAATATTAGGCCACCATATTGAATGTTGGGTCGACATCGTAGAATTCCTGGTCTGCAGTGTTGATTTCCACACAAAATTCGTCACAGGTTAGAAAAATCGACGCAGTTTGATGTGTCGCATGATAGGGCTTGATTCAGTTTTATATATGGCCAGCTCCACCGGTATTGATCCAGATCACAAAATGGCCATAACTCCGGAACGACTTGACCGATCACGGCCATTTTTATTTATAAACAAACAATGCGTTAAAATTCCGGTTCGATTCGTACTGAATTCCGAAAAAAAACGACCGATGGAAAGTGCTTTAAAATTGAGTAAAATTTTTTTGCGCACAGACATACAAACATACAAACATACAGACATAATCTCAATTCGTCGAACTGAGTCGATTGTTGGACTTTTTTTACTTGGTTTATCCAGGAGTTTCCCCTATTTGCTCCCAAAGTTCTTTCCGGTATTTTTCGGTGTTGTTTCGGTCGCGTGAAAAATTACGCGTGTTTGGGGCAGTTGCGATGGGGATCTCGGTCGCGTTGCATTGTTCGAAGGAAAAAGTGAAAAATGAAGCGTGTTTGAAGCAGTTGCGATGGGGATCTTGATCGGGTGGCATTGTTCGAAGGAAAAAGTGAAGAATGACGCGTGCTTGGGGCAGTTACGATGGGAATCTCGATCGGGTTGCATTGTTCGGCGGAAAAAAACGAAAAGTGACGCGTGTTTGTGGCAGTTGCAATGGAAATCTCGGTCGCGTTTCATTGTTCGAAGGAAGTAATGAAAAGTGACACGTGTTTGGGGCAGGTGTACATTGTCCTTCATCGTGAAGTGATAGAAATGGATGCAAACTTGGTAGCAAACAGTATTGCAGAAAATTAAAGGAGTTAAGGAGTGGTTGCGATCATCCGACGACATGAAACAAGGTGAGATTATTCCGTGTTTTTTTCTTAAATACTAGAAGCAGTTGCGGTAATTTCGGCAATGCGTTTTCATGACGACTAATGGAGTCTGTAATATCTGCAAATTAATCTTGTAGTTCTGGTGCAGGCCTAATATTGAAGCGATAAAAATTTTAAGAGAAAGTGATTGCAGTTCACAACAATCATTGAGCAGTTTAAAATAACTGGCTTAATTACCTCAACGGCTGTCGATCACAGGTAACACATGGGACTACTCTTAGTAAAAACCATAATTCAAAAATAGCTATCTAAGCTTGAAAGTCTATTCTCCGTATACTCTAAGTTCAATACTGCGGGAAACGTGCGGCTATTTCCATGAGTTGGTCGATTTTCTCGGTAGGGAGATGGGGACGCGAATTTTGAATGCGAAATCAGAAGCGCGCGATAACTTTTGTGGGAAAGTCGGTTTTCACGGTAGTGTAAACGATCAATGCGGTGACGCGTGTAATATAGAACGATCGTTGACGTATGTGCATTACCCTTACTATCGCGACCAAATAAATCATAATCGGGATAAAGACCATGTCGTGTATTTTCATACACGTCGTTGTAAGGATGTCGAACTGACGTGGCCGGCGTTGTTATTGACTTTAAAATATTGAACTCTCGAATTGTGCACATTAAGAGTGTGTAGCTAGTACCAAGCACCATTGTTCGGTTCCGAACGTTTATTTTTTTTGTATTGTTTGTTTTTGACCAATTTTTTGTTTTGTGTGACCCACTCTGTATGTTAATGCCCAAGGAACCACTTTTCCCTTCATTCCCCTTCTCATTTGACCCATGTTCCCCCATTCATCGTAATTTGTCTTTTGAATTATTAGTTTACCAATACCTTTCCCTAATTTTTTTTTTTTTTTTATTCCCTGTTGGGTATATAAGTCACTGCGACCTGTTTTTAGATCTATTGTGACAAATGCCCCAGTTTTGTTTAGCTATGTCAAGTTGACGTATCACCATTGGAGTTAGCAATAATCAAACCTTGACTGTAAGCATGATCCCAACACTGTGCCACAGTTCGGATGAACTGTACTACCGCATTGGCGTTTGTTCTCCAGACATCAAGGGGTTCTATCAGCCCCTTGTCGAAGAACCTAATTCTTTTAGCTGCAATTGCCGGACAACGGCACAACAAATGCTCCGAGTCTTCTGTATCTATGCCGCAAAAGCGACATAAATCATCTTGAAGTTTTCCAATTAGCTTCAGATGATACCGGCTCGGACAATGACCTGTTAGAAGGCCAGTAAAAGAACTAAGATCTTTTTTAGAAAGTTCTAGAATTTTACGAGTACTTGAAACGTCCGGCTTTATGAAACGTTTCGACTGCCTCGCAATAGTGGTGTTTTCCCAGTTGGATTTTATTGTCTCATGTTCCCATGCTTTAAACTCCATTCTGAGAAAACAACCAGACACACCACAAAATGGTTCAGGCCCTATGAATTGATGAGACGATCCAAGTCTTGCTAACATATCGGCTTGTTCATTTCCTTCAATTCCACAGTGTCCTGGAACCCAAAATAGCTTCACCTGATTACGGCAAGCTAACTGTTGAAGTGACTGAATACACTCCCATACAAGTTTAGAAGAGCATGTTGCTGATTTCAAAGCATTTAGAGCTGCTTGGCTATCAGACATCATGCAAATTGTTGAATGTCTGTAGTTTCTGCGTAAGCAAATATTACTGCATTCCAAAATCTCCTGGACTTCAGCTTGAAAAACTGTAGGCCACTTGCCCATAGGAATTGATATGTTAATCCCGGGGCCAGTCACGCCTGCCCCTACTTGATCGTTCAATTTTGAACCATCAGTGTAAAATACGATTGATCCTGGGTGTAGTTCTGGGCCACCATTTGTCCACAGATTTCGCCCTGGATTAATCACTTCAAAAGAGCGTTCAAAATTGTATCTTTTGCTCATCCAATCACTATTATTTACGACGAGAGAGCCGATACTAATTGTTTTCAGAATACTAAGATGCCCTCTCAGGTCACCATCAAAGAGTTGCGTAGCTCTTTTGAGCTTCAATGCACTCTTTGCAGCTTCTGATTGAACAAATTGATGCAGCGGAAGTAGGTGAAGTAAAGTGTCAAGCGCTTTAGACGGTGTACTTCGCATTGCACCAGTAATTGAAAGAGTAGCTAATCTTTGAAGTTTTTCCAGTTTCTTCTGTGCTAACCTTTCATTTGTTTTAGGCCACCAGACCAGTGACGCATAGGTAACTCTGGGTCTCACAATTGCCGAATAAATCCAGTGGATCATTTTCGGTTTCAATCCCCACTTTTTACCAAAAGTCTTTTTACTGATCCATAGAGCACTTGTAGCTTTACCAACTACATGCTCAAGATGTAAATTCCAATTTAGTTTGCTGTCAAGATAAACTCCGAGATACTTGACAGTATTTGAAAGTTCCAAAAGAGTTCCTTTCAGTTTTAAGTTAGTAATTGCTATTTTTCTCCGTCGTGTAAATGGTACGATCGTGGTTTTAGAAGGATTTATGTTCAATCCTTCCTTATCGCACCACGAGGAGACTAAATTTAAGGCAGTTTGCATTCTGTTAGTGATAACATTGTCATATTTACCACGAACTACTATGACTATGTCATCAGCGAAGCCAATTATTTCGAAGCCCTGTGCTTTCAGTTTTTTTAGAAGATCATCAACTATCAAAGACCACAATAGAGGTGATAGTACGCCTCCTTGTGGGCACCCTTTTACTGCTCTAACGGTAATAAATGAATTGCCAAGGTTAGATGATATCTCTCTTTTTGATAACATTTCTCCAATCCAATCAACAATGCATCTATCAAAACCACGTCTTGACATAGCATTCCTCATTGAATCGTAAGATGTGTTATCGAACGCTCCTTCAATATCAAGAAACGTAGCAAGTGAAATCTCCTTTGCTTCAAAGGATCTTTCCAATTTTGTAACCAGCTTATGAAGTGCTGTTACCGAAGATTTGCCCTCTTGATATGCAAATTGATTTTGGCTCAATGGGCTTTTTGTTAAATATGACGATTTGATATACTCGCCTAGTATTTTTTCCATTATTTTCAACAT
>NC_085136.1:325309958-325345308 GCF_035046485.1 Aedes albopictus | reverse complement strand
GGAATCCTAAGAGGAATCCTGGTAACCCTTGTGCTCTATCTGTTAGATATTACTAGGTTTTAAATCTTTCGCGCCACTGTGGCATAAGTTAAATCGGTCAATTGAGTGACCGCATCTGTAGAATACATCTAGCGGATAAGAGCAGCAGATGATGATGTGCTCTCGCAGCATCTTCAACAGCAGAAAATGTAATATACTTCATTTTTTTAGATTTCTACCATCGACGGTATCAGTAACGATCGTTGGATTGTCGTCGGTGTAAAAATACAGTCCATTACTATTGAATAAACGCGTGTGTACTAATTAACTTAGTGTGATTAATAAAAATCATTTCTCGTGAACGTGTCACTATTCGTCGTCGCGTGTGTCATCTGAATTCTTCATTCGCGGGTGTTTTCGCTGAAGTGCTAAGAGGCTGTTTATAAACCACGTAGACTAAAATTTGGTCATCTCAGACCCCCCCCCTCCCCCTCGTAGACTTTCGACCATACAAAAATTTTAAAATTTGTATGGAGCGTAGACTATGGCCAGACCCCCCCTCCCCCCACAAAGTCCACGTAGTTTATGAACGGCCCACACTATCCAAACCCTCAAACCTACAGGGTGGCAACGTAGAAATGATACACTCGAAAATTGATGCAAAATTCAAACATGATTTAATTTTTCTGCAATTTCACTTTTAATATCACAACAAAGTATTAAACTTACAAAGTATTTAGTTCAATAAGAATCATTCCCCTTTGTTTTGAAGTGCGGCTCGTAGACGCTTTTCGAAGTTATTACAAGTCGCACGCGCCTCTTCGTCCGGCATTTCATCCCAAATTTTTACCAAACGGTTTTTGAAGGTATCCAAAACGAAGTTCTTTGCGTCGCCCAGGTTCCCTAGCATGTATTCCCATGTACAAAAGTCCAGTGGGTTCAAATCGGGTGACGAAACCAGCTATTCCGATGAGCTGATGAAGCACGGTAAATTTTGCTTGCATCACTGTTCAACAACCACTGTTTTTTGCGTCGGTACTGAGTCCTGCTGGAAACAAAAACTTTCTTTTCCAAACAGTTTCTTGGCACTGGGGAATAGGTGATCTTTGATGACGTGTTGTAAAAAGTACTCTTTGTTGATTTGTATGCCCCTGTCGATGAAAAACAATGGTAATTGGCCTTTTGTTGATATGGCGCCCCAAACAATCACCGCTGCAGCACTTTGATATCGTTGAACCTCTCGTTTGTTGGCAGGAATTTCACGAAGACTTGCTCTATACACACGATCATTTTGTTTATTCAGAGACGCTTCCTCCGAAATCCTCCGAAAAAAAATGTTGTGAGCAGCGTGCGTTTTGAGCAGAACGTGAGATCTGGCAACCCTGTCGGAAATATTCTTCAGAGTCAATCCGTGATTCCTTTGTTTCTTAAAAGCCCCGTATCTAAGATCCCGTTTCCCCAAGCACACCTGTTTTCAATGCAATAACATGGATGGCAACGTATGGCTCCCAAACTAGTGTATCACTTTCACGTTGCCACCCTGTACAGGCTATCCTCTACCCTAACCCTCCACTCTACCCTCTAAACTATCCTCTATCCGACCCTCTATCATAACCCTTTACTCTTTCCTTAACCCTACTCTTCACCCCAATCATCTACCCTATCGTACATCCTACCCTCTACCCTTGTATATCCCTACCTACCCTGTATATCCACCTTCTCGTCTATCCTACCCTCTGCTCTTCTACCCTATCATATCCTCTAGCCTAACCCTCTTCCCTAACATCTACCCTATCCTCTACTCTACTCTTCATCCTAACCCTCTACCATACTCTATCTTTTTTTTTATCTCATTATTGTGTATTTTAACTTACTAGCTAATTCTTCACTTAGCAATACTACACTCTACCGTACCGTCTACCTTACCATCTATGTAGAGGGTTAGGATACTGTCGCCTCAGCATATGCACAGAATCTCGAGGCAGTGTTGCCGGATTCTACTTTCACCCCGTCAGTAATGACAATAGCCTGACACCTGACACCTACTTTGCACGCAAGAATATCCGCTAGCACACCTGGAGACACCCAAATGGCGAAGTTTGCAACCAAATCGATTATGTGCCGGCTACTAGATGGCCGACACTACTCGGACGTCATTGATATTAGAACTTTTAGGGGTCCTAACAGGTGTGTCAGAGGGTAGCGGACGAGAAGAATGCTGCCAAAAGCCAGATGCTGGTGTTGGGAACCCGGCAGAGCAGCCGAAAAACGAATCTATTGCAAAAAGAAAAGAGAGCATGAGGAAAATGTGTTTACTCAGGCGCAAGAGAGTATGGGACAAAATGATATGCAGAAGTTTAACGAAATTATCAATGGCGTGCGGAGAAAAACAACGCCTTCTCCCGTCATGAGCGACGATCGTGATGGAAACTTGCTGACAGATAAAACAATGGTGGCTGCTAGGAGGGTAGTGCACTTCTGAACAGCTTGTTTGATAGATGGTAATGATCTGCCCTCTATACAAGAAAGGACATCTGTTCTGGAGTGCCCGAACAACAGAGGAATAATACATTTTTTCGAGTGAGTGTAATCAGCTTTGTACACTTCAATTATGCCGATCTCTCAACTTCATTGGGAGCACCCGCATACTCGCCGATCTACTGAAGGACCGCGGGTTCGGCAACGTAGCGCTGCAGGAGGTGTGTTGGACAGGATCCATGGTGCGAACATTTAGAGGTAATCATACCATCTATCTGAGCTGCGGCAACATACGCGAGCTGGGAACAGCTTTCATCGTGATGGGTGATATGCAGAGGCGCGTGATCGGTTGGTGGCCGATCGACGAAAGAATGTGCAGGTTGAGGATCAAGGGCCGATTTTTCAACTTCAGCATAATAAACGTGCACAGCCCACACTCCGGAAGTACTGATGATGACAAGGACGCATTTTACGCGCAGCTCGAACGCGAGTACGATCGCTGCCCAAGCCACGACGTCCAGATCATCATAGGAGATTTGAACGCTCAGGTAGGCCAGGAGGAGGAATTCAGACCGACGATTGGTAAGTTCAGCGCCCACCAGCAGACGAACGAAAACGGCCTACGACTCATTGATTTCGCTGCCTCTTGACGGACGGACATGAGGTTATCAAAAGGTGGAAGCAGCACTTCGATCAGCACCTGAACGGCGTGGAGAACGTAGGCACGACGACACCAGTGCAGCGGAGGAAGGAAATGAACCAACTCCCACGCTGAGGGAAGTTAAGGATGCCATTCACCAGCTCAAAACCAACAATGCAGCTGGTAAGGATGGTATCGCAGCTGAACTCATCAAGATGGGCCCAGAAAAGTTAGCCACCTGTCTGCATCGGCTGATAGTCAGGATCTGGGAAACCGAACAGCTACCGGAGGAGTGGAAGGCAGGGGTAATCTGCCCCATTCACAAGAAAGGCGACCATTTGGAATGTGAGAACTTCAGGGCGATCACTATTTTGAATGCTGCATGCAAAGTGCTACCCAGATCATCTTCCATCGTCTGTCACCTAAAACGAATGAGCTCGTGGGAAGTTATCAGGCTGGCTTCATCGACGGCCGGTCGACAACAGACCAGATCTTTACCGTACGGCAAGGCAAAAATGCCGTGAATACCAGGTCCTAACGCATCACCTGTTCATCGACTTCAAAGCGGCATACGAAGTATCGACCGCGCAGAGCTATGGAGAATCATGGACGAAAACGGCTTTCTTGGGAAGCTGACTAGACTGATTAAAGCAACGATGGACGGTGTGCAAAACTGCGTAAGGGTTTCGGGTGAACTATCCAGTTCATTCGAATCTCGCCCGGGACTGCGACAAGGTGACGGACTCTCATGCCTACTCTTCAACATCGCTCTGGAAGGTGTGATGCGACGAGCCGGGCTCAACAGCCGGGGAACGATTTTCACAAAATCCGGTCAATTTGTGTGCTTTGCGGACGACATGGGCATTATCGCTAGAACATTTGGAACGGTGGCAGAGCTGTACCATAGACTTAATACTAAGACATAAATGTCAGGAACAAATTCAGTTCGATTTCTGACGCCAGTTTTTCCCCCATGTTTCCCCCAGTAAAATCGCCCAATACTGGTTTCCTTAAAGCGACGCTTTCAATGTCAGTTGGCTCCGCCCGTTTTCATCAAAGCAAGACTGAGTTCGCCAATTTAGTGCCCATGACAACGAGAAAGATTGCCCAATGACGCAGTGTCAACTGACAGATTGATTTTTATACATATTTAGCATCACCATATCTTCAAGCGTTGGTAATCGTATGGGTTAAACAAGAGATCAGTGATCTCGACGTTTATGGTTCGATTCCAGTCTACATAGTTGTACAATCTTTTTGCACGGATCATTTTGATAAGTTGTCTTCTCCTTATGGAATTCATAGACATAGGTAGACGATTTATGATATTTATTTTTAAATTTTGGATGTACTCCGATAATTTACTTCGCTAATTGTAACATAGGGTCCACGGCTAGCGACGGTAATGGACGGATATAAGCGGATTTTTTTGGTTAGAAAATGAAATGTCATTCCCTCTGGAACAGCCACACATGCCCGCTGGTTCCCGTTGGCCGAGTACCGGTCCAGACCCACCGATCCCGAGCTGCCTCGGCGGAAAGATTCCAACCACAACGTAGTGTGGGTTAAGCCGTAAGGGCCAATGTTAACAAGAAAAGTCTGCAGCGCAATAAGCACCAATGTGTCAATAAATAATCGTTTTTTCTTGTTGTCATGGTCACTAGATTTGTGGACTCAGTCTTGCTTCGATAAAGATGGGCGGAGCAAACTGACATTGAAAGCGTGGCGTCAGAAACACCAGTATTGGGCGAACTTACTGGGGGAACGACTGGCGTCACAAAAAATTCTCCAGTTTCATATTGATTGTTGGCTGTACACCCGCCTAAAACGCAAAGCAGCAAAGGTCGGACTGGTGGTGAATGCCTCAAAAACAAAGTATGTACATGCTGGTAGGCAGAGCCGAACACGACCGGATCCGTCTGGGTAGTAATGTTACGATAGACGGTAATACTTTCCAGGTGGTGGAGGAATTCGTCTACCTCGGATCCTGACGGCTGACAACAACGTGAGCCGTGAAATTCGGAGGCGGAAAGTCGGGCTACTACGGGCTCCAGAAGAAACTGCGGTCGAAAAAGATTCACCCACGCACCAAATGCACCATGTACAAAACGCTAATAAGACCGGTGATCTTCTACGGGCACGAGACATGGACCATGCTCGGGGAGGACCTACAAGCACTCGGAGTTTCCGAGCGACGCGTGTACGATCTTCGGTGGTGTGCAGGAGAACGGTGTGTGGCGGAGAAGGATGAACCACGAGCTCGCTGCACTTTACGGCGAACCCAGCATCCAGAAGGTGGCCAAAGCCGGAAGGATACGGTGGGCAGGGCATGTTGCTAGAATGTCGGACAACAACCCTGCAAAGCTGGTGTTTGCAACTGATCCGGTTGGCACAAGAAGGCGTGGAGCGCAGAGAGCACGATGGACCAGGTGGAGTGTGACTTGGCGAGCATTGGGCGCCACCGAGGATGGAGAGCGGCAGCCACAAACCGATTATTGTGGCGTACTATTGTTGATTATGTCTTGTCTTAATAATGTTGAACAAATAAATGCATGTATATGTAATTATTCGATTTCCAGTGCTATAGAGGCTGATTATCCACAGTCTACATCTTTTTGCTTCAATCTAATGAGACATTGGCAAAGGTATGTTGGAGTATTTGTAATGCTATACTATTTGCCGTCTGCTGTGACGGGAATTAGCGCATATGACGAACTAAATTTTTGACCCAGGATTTGGTTTGGTGGAAAAGGAGGTTTCCATGATCAACATAAAAACAAAAACATGGATAAATGCTCAAATGGGAGCTTTAGCGAAAAAAGCTTTCAGAGGATTGATGTCGAAGTGGTTTATAGAACTGTGTTTATCGCTGTTGGGACGTCACTCCAAAAAGAAGAAGAAAAGTCGATTCCAAGGAATTTTAATAATCGTTCGCATTCTCAACATTGTATTCCAACTAAACTAGTAATCGCACCGGATGTGGTGATTTTCAGATAATCATTTGAGCATATGTTTCTCTATACCTCATCGAAGGTGTTTATCCACTACTGATCCGTCCGAATCGGTGCTAATGAGTAACGCGCTGCAGCACGCTAGTCTGTTGCCATTTAGTAGCGTTCGAAACACTCTGTGAATTGAAACAGACAGAAAGCGAGAGAGAGAAGCGATAAAATCGGATTTAATTCGTAGTTCAAACAAACGAAAAATCCCCTTTCCGCCCCGTCATTTACATACCTTTTTCGTCGAGATTCAGCCCGGTGACGGTTTCCAACCACTCGAAGTACGATCCGTAGCGGGTGTAAATCCCGGGTGTGTTCGTATCGCACGATTTTCCGATCGATTTGTGGCCAATTAAGTAGGGTACTTCCTTGCCCAAACGGCGAGCGACGATCTGGAGGGGTGAGCTGTGTAAATTCTGGTGTATGATGGAAAGGAAATATTTTATAATTAATCAACGTGTGTGGGGAATGACTGTAAAATGGGGGAGAGTAGTGTAAAATGAACAACTTTTCTTGCTTTTTCGATGCAATATGCTCAACGATCTTATCGATTTTTACCTTTCTCAAATTTTATGGGTAAGAGAGTATAGTGGACTGTGCAATATTGTAATAATTTTCAGTTCATTTAGTTATACCAAGAATTAGATATCAACAGCTTCATTTACCCCTCTTGATGATAATACAGTATGCAACTTCCGAAGGCGTCATTTTTCCTATCTAAGATTAATTCAGTCATTCAACCGTAAATAATTAACTATTGGCAAAACCGCAAATTGCTACTTGGAAAAACAGGTTCATTCACGAGGCGCTGAAAAAATGAATCATCGATACTTCTCTTTTCTTCGTCGTGTTTTCTTATCTGTGAAGCTTCATCCCTGCGCCAAATGGACAAGACGTAATAAGACCGGTGGCCCTCTACGGACACGAGACATGAAATATGCGGCGCGTGCTAAGGACGATTTTCAGCGGTATATATGAGAATGGTGTGTGGCGGAGAAGGATGAACCACGAGCTCGCTGCACTCTACGGTGAACCCAACATTCTGAAAGTGGCCAAAGCTGAACTGCTACGGTGGACAGGGCATGTTGCAAGAATGCCGAACAACAACCCTGCAAAGTTGGTGTTTGCTAATCATCCAGTTAGTACAAGAAGGCGTGGAGCGCAGAGAGCATGATAGGCGGACCAGGAGGAGCGTGATCTGGTGAGTGTTGGGCGTTCTGTTTCAGCTTAGTGTTTTCAACTCTTCCTGACATCTTTATTCGCCAAAGTTATCATTTCAAATAACGGCGGTAACTCTTTATTCACAGTTTCTATGTAGAGGATCACAGAGTACGTGCCGAGGGCCAAAGCGCCGATGGATTTTTCGAACGAAAAGTGTTGCGTACCATCTACGGCGGAGTGCAGATGGAAGACGGGACTTGGAGAAGGCGAATGAACCACGAGCTGCATTAGTTGTTGAGAGAGCCAAACATCGTCTAAACCACGAAAATCGGGATACTACGCTGGGTGGGATATGTCATCAGGACGTCGGATAGCAACCTGATGAAAATGTTTCTCGAGACCAATCCGACCGGTACAAGAAGTCGTGGTACGCAGCGAGCAAGCCCTTCGCAGAGTGCGTGACTGGAGACGCACGGCCATGGATCGAGGCGAACGAAGATGACTCCTATGTGCAGCAGAAGACACTCAGGCTTCAGTCTGACCAGTAAGGTAAATAAATTAAAATGTAGAGTAGGTTACATTATCTGAAAACAGGTTACAGTGGGGACCCGATTTTGTCAGCCCCCGATTTTGTCAGCCTTTTTTGAACTACAAAAACAAATTATTCCTGCCATTGAAATACGACTGTATGGTTGACTCTCTCGATTAACGGCTACGCAGTCTTGGGATTTAAAAAAACGAGTTGTTTTATTCACCCGACGTTTCGACACGGGGACAGTGTCTTCCTCAGGGGGAAAATAATTACTATCGTTTTTTATCAATTGTTTTGTCTAACTGTAACTGTCCCTTTTTGTGTCGTTTTTGGTACATGACTTCGGAATCACTTTCAGTTTAACGGTTTTTGTCATGACACAAAAAGGGACAGTTTCAGTTAGACAAAACAATTGACAAAAAACGATAGTAATTATTTTCCCCCTGAGGAAGACACTATCCCCGTGTCGAAACGTCGGGTGAATAAAACAACTCGTTTTTTAAATCCCAAGACTGCGTAGCCGTTAATCGAGAGAATAAATGATTCCATTTTAGCACCCAATCTTAGCCAATGTTTCAAACCAACATTGTTTTAAATTGCTGAAAGATTCCAGTTCTCTCTCTTGTTGGCGTAACGTTTCAACTGGGACACAGCATGCTCCTCAGCTTAGTATTTTATGAGAACTTTTAATTTTTTAACCGAGATCCCCCACAGCCAATGTTTATGTTGCATGCAGTCTTGTAAACATTCGACACTTTTCATTACCTTCATTTCGGTGCCGCAGTCGGGTGTCAGCTTGCTTTGTTACATTCATGCGCTACCGTTACCTCTTACACACAACACGAGCGGTAGGACGAAGATCAATAAACATAAAAAAAGTCAATTCCGATTATGAAGGTTAATATTAGTTTATTCTTGCTTGTTGAATTGAATACGACACGCATACGGCCAACACAGCTTTTAATGTGGAAGAAGACACGAATAACAAAAGCCGAACCGTCTCCCGAAGGCGTAATCGTGTTCAAGTGCATTCGTTTGACGTTTTTGTTTCGTACGGTAGTTTGATTGCTTGTGTTGCGAATGTCGGAGACAAAGGCAGCCGAATATCGACGAAAAGGTGTAAATGACTGTGATCTCTAAAAGACTGGTTGCATGAGTATATCGTGTCTGAAGATATTTTATACACAATGTAGTTAACCCTCTAATACCCAACCCCGCCTTTAGACGGGGTATAGTTTGAGTATTTTTGTAATTTTTGTTTCGTGGATAATCATTTTTTTTATATTTTTGGCAGATACTTAGGACCGTTCTGTATATCTCAAAATGGTTTTTGGTGTCTTTCAATGCGTATTTACATTTTTGAAAAATCATTGAAAAATTGATGTTTCAGTCACCTTTCAGAAGTCATTGATTATTTTGTATTGAATCCCTATAAATAACATATTTTAAATTTATCCCAAATCATTCTATCAAAGTAGAATAGTTTAAGGGAATTGAATACACTCTAAAAAGATTTTCCTAAAAATTACACGGAAAATAAAATTTTCCATAAAAAAATTTTCAAATAAATATATTTCAACCATTATCATAAAATCTCAAAATGTTTTCGTCTCAAAAAATCCGTATCCCAAATAGACTTCCAGGAAAAATATAAAAGTGTGGGGATGTTCAAAAATAAAAATTAGAAAAATCAAAAACTGAAATTCACAAAATCGAGAATTAAAAAGAATCATCTTCCAAAACATGCTTAAATCGATTTTAGATGACGAAAAATGATATTCAGATCTAAATCAAAAATTTGGGTATTAGAGGGTTAAGTAAATGTTGATTATGAAACGGATTCTGGGGGGCCGTGGAGTGGACCTGGTGTGATGGTTAGAACACTTGACTATCACGCCGAGGACCTGGGATCGAATCCCACTCCCGACAAACTCGCAAAATGTGAGTTCTTCCTTCGGAAGGGAAGTAAAGCGTGGGTCCCGAGATGAACTAGCCTAGGGCTAAAAATCTCGTTACTACAGATAAAAAAAAAACGGATTCTGGGCTTATCGGGAATCAAACTCGCCACCCTCAGAATGGTTTTGCTGATTGCACGTGCGCTTGATGTGGCTATATGGGCTTAACTCTTTAAAGCCGGAGTGTTTTGCTAGTATGGTCTCAACTTCGCTGGTTTCGAACAAGTTTTTTTATGATCGGTTTCAACGCCAGGATCATATACATGATGTCCCATAGGCTCCAACCAAAGGGTTAAAGACTATTCTTCTTAGTTTTCTCTAGAACAGAACAAACAATAAACGTTGCCTGTTGTTGTGATTACAAGTCAACCAATCTACTTCTTCTTTCCGGCATCTCTGGAATTCCTCCAGGTTTATTTGCTAGGATTGCTCCAGATATTTATTATGAGATTTGTGTTGTAGATTTCCTGCTTGGATTGCTTAACAAATTTCTGTCGGAATTCTTCCAGCGATTTATCCATTAGGAACCCTTAAGCACAGAGAATAACACTAGTAACACTTTGAATAAATTTTTATAAAAAACATCGCCACGAAAACGTTATCGACCAATACTAAATGTACTGTGCTTGGCCGGGCCAGCCCTAGGTGGTGGTAGTGAGCAAACGTCAAACAGAAGTAAAAACGATGCCTGCACCGCGAGTGATCTATTGACCATTTATCGAATATTTGAATCAATAACCGTTAACAAGCTGTGCCTTAAGGAATTCTAGGTGGGATTCCCCCAGAAATTCTTGCGGCGATTCCTTCAAGATTTTTCTTTTGATTTCTTGTAAGTTATTTGCTAGCGTTTCTACAAGAATCGCTGGAAGTTTTTAAAGGAATTCTTTCGGGGATTTTATAACGATTTATTCAGATGTGTCTTTAAGATTTCTCCAGAAGCTTTTCTTGAGTTTTGTTCAGGAACTCCTGCTAGGATTATTCCAATTTTTTTTGCTGATATTCTTGCAGGACTTTTTCCGAAAAATTTCTGCATGAACTCCTACAGCGATGTATCCAGAGGTTTCTCTAGGGATTTCTCCAATAATTCCTCCTACAATTGCTACGTGGATTTATCCAGGGATTTTCCTAGTGATTCTTTCAAGTTATCCCGCTAGGATTTCTCCATAGATATGTGCTTTGATAGTCCAGATATTTCTACAATAATTCCTACATGGATACTCCGTGCATTAATCCATGAACAAATCTACGGAAGACACGAATTTCCCAAACGGAAGAGAACTTACCCTTGGAGCCAACCTACTGATGTAGCGATTTTCCTAAGGATTTTTTCAAGAATTTCTCTCAGGATTCCTTCAGGAATTCTTCTAGGAATTTCTTAAAATGTTCCTCTATTAAAGCCTTCAGTTATTACGCATATAGGAATTCCTCTAGAGATTTCACTACGATTCCTCTGTTAGATTACCCAATTGGGATTTCCCGGTGGTCCCTCTTGAGATTTTTTCCAGGGTTACCTCTTGATATTCCTATACGAAAATCTCTTGGTATTGCTTCTTTAATTGCTTTAGAAAATCTCGTTGGATTTTTTTTCTGGAATTCATGCTAGAACTAAACATCCCATTGCAGCTGTTATTTCTCCACTGCTTTAGATATTTCCCCAGTATTTTTTCAGCAATTCCTCCATGGATTTCTCAAGGAGATTTCTTCAAAGATTGCAATAGAGATTCCTTCAATGGTTTCTTAGCAAATGCTCCGATATGCCTCTAGGGATTTCTACGGAGGTTGCAGTAAGGATTCCTTCTAGAAGGGATCAGATTTGAGGGTCCGCTCCAAAATTCCTCGGGCAATTTCTCCAGAAATTCCCCTAAATATTTATTCAAAGATTTCTCCAGAGATTGTTTAGAGATTAGGCTCTGGAAATTAAAGTGGAAAGGCAGCGGAAACGTAGCTAATTCGGGCAGTATGAGTGTCTACAATTATCAATCAGATGTTGATTCATTTTCATTTGTTGACAGCTAAAGTTAGATGTTATGATTTAAGCTGTGCTAACCAATGGTAACTGTCTTCTGTAGACCACAATTGGTATAAGCTAGGAGAAGACTGTGTTCCAGTAGGAATGTTATGACAAGAAGAAAAAGAAATAAAAGATTTAATAGTTCTGCTGTAAAAAGCACTGAATGTTAACTTTACCAAATACCATTTTTTTTCTGTGCCCTAATACCCATTCGAGTTTTTTTTACCACAAAAGGCTCGTTCAAATATTACGTAACGCAAAATTTGGCATTTTGCGTTACGTAATTTCAATTTTTCCGAACTGGTTCATTATGCAACTGAAATGAGTTGCATAATGAAAAATAGTTGCAACTAATTTGAGTTGCATGAGGAACATTAGGCGTTACCTGATCCACACGGTTCCGGAGTTAACCTCAAGAACTTGATGAGATAGAAGAGCAGTTTCTTCAGCAGGCCAAGAACTATCTGAGCATTGAGTCTTTTTGTAATTTATAGGCAGTGTTCTTCCAGAGTTATGACCAAGGATTTGTCTAGCAATCCATTCAAGAATTTTCCAGGAATTTCTCAAGGGATTACTCCAAGACTTTCATCAGGGATTTCTATCGATATTCCCTGACGGATTTATTTGGAAGTTCTTCTACGGATTCCTGGAGCAGTTTCGTCAGGGATTCTTCCAAGAATCCCACTCTACCAAATATTTATCCAGGAATTCCTCTAGGTAATAATCCTGCATTTTACCAATGATTCCTCCACAATTCAATGTCTGTAAAATGTCTGTAAAATTTCCCCTTGGGATTTAAACAGAGGCTTCCTAAAAGAACTTTTTTATATACTTAGTTATGAAGTGTACAAAAAACTCATCCAAGGGGCTTATCCAAGAATTGCTTCAGGATTTTTGCCAGGGTTCCAGCGTTTGCTAGATTTCTCTAAGGATTTCTCTCGAGATTCCATCAGTTATTCCTTCAGACATTTTCTCAAACATCCTCTAAACATTTTTCGGGGAAGAATTTCACCAGAGAATTCTACCAGGAATTTACACAGGAGTTGTTCTATGGACTTTTCCATGGACTTTCCTGGAGATTTCTCCAAAGATTTCTCTGGAAATCCATCAAGAATTTGTCCTGGAATTACTCTAGGTTTTATCCAGAAATTCTTCCAGAAACTGTTTTAGAAATTCCTCCAGATGTTTCTCTAGCTTCTGGAGGGGTGTCAGAAGAAATTAACCACTTGATTAACACGAAAAATGAGTTCCTGAATGAACTCCGATTTCTGATGATACTCCCAAAATAAATCTCAGTAAAACCTCCATAAGAAATTTAAAAACCCTAATTAATCCACCTAGCGATGATGGCGCCTTTCTCGTTCATTCGAAACCCCATTTCAACAAAACTCAAGAAACATTTTGATGATATCGCACTGTAATACGTTTAACAAAAATCAATTTCATGGCACCAGAAATTATATCGTTTATCTGGCTTTTGATGTTTGACCCTTAACTCTAAAGAAATCGCAATCATTAATTTTCATCCACCATTTTGGATTTGATTCCACCATCTTGAAATCTTTGTTCGCCATTTTTGGACACTAGACTTCTTCCCTATTCCAGATATACCTATTCTGAATACTTTAAGAGGCTAAAACTCCATTAATCAGCCGTCATGTTGGATATGGGACCGCCATCTTGGTTATTCTGGTTGCTTATTTTAGACTCCGGAAATTATCCTCTTATCAAATATACCCATATTGCATGCTTGTAGGGCCTAAACACCATTACACAGCCGGCATCTTGAGTTTCGAACAGCCATCTTGGATTTTAGACCGCCATCTTGGATATTCTGGTCGCCAATTTTGTATTCCGGACCTCTTCCCTACACCAAATACACACATATTGCATGATTTTAGGGTCTTAACTCCAATTAGCAGCCATCATCTCAATTCGTCGAACTGAATTGATTGATATATGTGACCCTCGGAGCCTTCTACTGAAAATTCGTTTTTTAGTGAACATATAGCATTTCAATAAACTTTGGTGTACGAGAAAGGCAAGGCAAAAAGGCTATCTTGGTTAGCCTCAATTAATGGCACAAGTTTCCGAAATGGTGGAGCACGTGCCTCTGGAGCCGACCTATTTATACCCGATAGCCCCACAAGTAACTCCAAGAAGAAGGAATTCCTGAAGAAATACCAAGTGTCTTTTTTCGAAACCTTTCAATTGAATTCCAAGAGATAACTAAGCGGAATAGTTCGAGATACCCTATAGGAATCTTTGAACCATTATTTCAGGAATCTCAGAATCTGTGAATTCTGTGAGGAATTTCAAGAGATTAGATAGAAACATTTGTTTGGATTTCCTATAGAGGTATCTCAGAGTCCTTGTAACAATAACCATCGCACACTTTAATTTCTTTCCCACTCCAAATACAGGAGCTGCTCAATTGTACTTTGAGAACTGTGTTGGAACCGTATGGTGGTAGATTCGATCGTTAATGTTGTAAAGTAACAATTCCTGTAGAAGCTTTGGGCTTATATAAACGTATCTAACAATTAGTCAGAGTTTTCCAGTGAAAAACATGATTGCTGGTGGCTTGAGCTTGAGTTTGATCTGCACCCGCAGATGCTATTCCAGTATCGCCAGACCTGCTACACTCACACAAGGAACTAATGAGATATCCTTCCGGGGGCTAGACGGCATCTTCTATTATAGGCGACAATGGTGTCTGCCACGTCAGGTTGCAGGTCAATGCGGGGAAGGGAGAGTAAGTGATGAGAGGCCGAGACAAACATATAGATATACATGAATAGATAGAAGAGGGAAAGTTCATAGAAAAAAAAAAACAAAGTAGGAGAAAAGGGGCGGGCCATGGTTTGAACCCAGGAACTTCTATATACGAACCCGAAGCGGTAGCTAGACCACCAAACCCGTCTAGCTAAACATGATTACTGGTGGCGATGAAAATTGGTTTCCAAACCAAATAAATAGAATAGTAATCTTTGAATCGTTTCTGCCTAATTATAAAACACTTATGAATTTCAGTTATAAAATTATGTAATAAACTTCATAGGCAATATTGTACCAAAGTTAGCAAAAAATTGGGCCAAATTTGCGAACGAACACCAAATTCGTTCATATCAAAGCCTTTCAACGGTACTTACCGTGCACCGGTCGAGCTTGGCATTGCGCGCGCAAAAGCAGCACAGCAGCACTCCGAACCGCAGCTTTCGATTGGGGTTGTAATACTCGTGGCATTTTTCGGAACCAACGGCCTGCAGGTCGGCTCGTTCCAGTCGGTCACTACCATCGCCGATGGGCCCAATCAGCTGCACGGGAGTATTCGTCTTGGGATGTGCTTTCAGAATGCACGCTGCTTTGATGGCACTGGAGTAGATTTGGGGATTCCTCTCGAGAATCGCGATTGCCATATTGTGGTAGTCGAACTGGGGCTTGTAGCGGTAATGAAGTGTGATGTTTGCGATAGCTATGTCAAAGGTATTCCCGCTGGAACTACCGAATCGTGCCAAGTCGGGCTGTCGCCTGTGGGGTAATTTGCGATTTAATATGACGAATATTGAAGACTTAAGTTCTGTTCTGATTACCCGTTTTTATTGGCACAGTGTGCCCCTAACACAACCATCTTTTCACCCAGGTAAGATCCACCACAGACGATTGTTACTCCGCCTCCGGGCTGTCGTTGACCGATTTGAACCTGCAGGCAGCGTGTAAGATGATTAATGCATCGAAATAATCAATTAACATCTGTCGTCTGTTGCCATACCACGTGAGCGCTCTCGACACCTCGTATCCATTGCTGCTGGCATGTTCCTATTGGAGTAAAAATTAACGAATATAATAACAAAAAAAAATGTACGCAAAATTACCGGTTTTTGCAACCGCTAACAAGACCAACAACGCCAAAATAAGATTCTTCATATTGGCTGTCGGTTATCGATCGATTGACGGATGGGATGGTTGATCTATTGCCGTGTACAGCGAATCACGAACTGCGGTGCAGAGTACCTCTGTCCGTCCATATGATTGTCCGGGGGAAACTTGTTTTCCGTTGTTCTGAATCGTCTGTATATGGTGTGGAATCTTTATTTTCTATTCGTTTTCTGTGTGCAGCTACAGTTACGGGAGAGGTGAAGAGCCGCAGACTTATCAACGGTGGATGTGTTTGGATCAGTCCCATCATCGCCATTCATTGTGCGGTGGGTTTACTTGGGAATAATACATTGATACAGTGGCATGCTTGTTTGGTGCATGGAGCATTGATACAGGTTTAGAAAATGCGTGGAATTCCCATACATTATTTGGTTTATCAGTTTGTTTTCATTTCATTCCATTCATTTTTTTAGTATTATGCCATAGCATGAGAGAATAGAATCAACAATTTGTAACCATATCACTTGGTCCGCGTCCACCCCTCTTGAACCTTGGCCACGCCCATCGATCGCCAGATTATGCTCCACCTAGTCCACGCAACGTGCTCTCCATGCTCCACGCTTTCAGGCATAGTTACAGGGTTTTTGTCCGGCGATCTTGCAATTAAACTCGCCCGCCTTATCCTTCAGGCTTTTACTATCTTCAGGATACTGGATTCGTCGTACCGAAACTCGGTAAGCAGAACTGCAATTTCATCGATAGAACCTACATACTCACTGATGTACTGAAGGTACACTCAGGAATAAAAGTATACACGGAATTACAATTATTTATGCATTTTGTATCCGCATCTCTCTCACTCTCTTTCTGTTTTCATGCTATCTGCTGCTTCTCCTGGGTTGATGAATCATTTCGCTTCAACCCAGGCGAAGCAGCTGATAGCATGAAAACAGAGAGAATAAGAGATGCGGATACAAAATGCATAAATAATAGTAATTCAGAGTATACTTTTACTTCTGTGTGTACGTGGATTCGGCATCGTAGCATAGATGTGAACGTGTTTACAGATAATCATACCATCTTCCAGAGGAGCAGCAGGGATTATAGTCCCAGGGCCTGACGAACCTTCACCCCCACTTGCGAGTCAGCCGCGTAGTCGCCGGCCAAGAATAGGACTACTAACTCCAATTCAAGGTGTCAAGCGACCCATGTCGAGGAATGAGTGATCGGCGACCCATGTCGAGGAATGAGTGATCGAGGGGGTGGGGTGGGTGAAGATGCTCGATCTTTAACGGAGCCTGTGGGGTACCTGGGCACCCCCCACAGTTTTCGTCGCTTACCGCAGGTGCGGGAAGCTGCGTACGCAGCTCCAGCGTGGGAGCTTCGGTCCACCTTCCGGCAAGCCAGCAGGTGGAGATACTGCATGGAGTGAGTCCACGAAGTCCAACATTGTAAGGACCTGAAAACGGCCTTGTTGCGGCTTCGTAAATCGATGGACGGTGCCAATCAGGAACACGCGATACTCGTGAAGACTGCAGCAGCGGCGGAACCTGTGAAAGAAAAGGATACGAAGTCTACCCAGACGGAGGCCTTCGCTTTTGCAGGTAGTCCAAAAGGTGTGGCGGATGCGACTGCTCTTGACAAGCACTTGACAAGCGGGCGAGGCAGCCAGCAGGTGAGGAGCTGTCTGACGGTGCCCGCAAGGCTAGGCGAATACTTACCACGAAGTTCGGCAGCAATGGCGGCAAGTCGGACCCCAGCCAGGTGTCCCGGAAAGCTGGGAAGGGTGGACCTGATTAGGCTGGCCCGTCCCGGGAGGATGGGAACAAGGGGTTGCAACCGTTGGTAGGCCCTCAGCAGCCACAGAGTAGGGCGAACCAAGGGGAGGACCCCCTTGGATGAAGGTAGAGCGGAAGAGGAAGAAGAATAAGAAGTACAAGCCGCGGGTAGAAGTAGCTAGGGAAACCAATCCAAGACGTAAAAGAGTAGGTGCCAAGCGCGAGAAGGCGACGCGCTCGTCATGAAGACAGAACAGTCGAAGTACTCGGACGTCTTGAAGGCGATGCGAAGCGACGTCAAGCTCGAGGGTCTAGAAGCCGACGTGCGCAGTATCAGACGTACTCGTACGGGCGAGATGATCCTGGAGCTGAAGCGCGATAAAGAGCGCAAGGACGCCGCCTACATGAGGTCGGCAGAAGAGGTCTTTCGCGAAGGAGTAGACACAGACCAACAGACGTCTCACTCTACCCACTTCCCATCGGTTCCCTTTTTAAAGGACTACTCAAATATTCTCTATTTCGTAAATGTCTCGCTCATGGCGCTCGCATCGTTTTTGCTTCTGTTTGACGTTTGCTCATTACCGCCATCTACTCAGTGGGTTTGCTAAACACCGTAATTTGCATTAGGCGATTATACTTTTGCGACGATGATTGTAATCGCACTTTGTTCCAAGCGATACGTCTGTTTGTCTGTGGAGTAAAGGTGAGGTTTCTCACACATGAGGCGACTCTGAAGGTTAAAGGCGCCGTCCACAAATTACGTAACACTCTAGGGGGAGGGCGGAGTATAGCTGAGCGTTACCGCCCATACAAAATGTTCAGGATTATCATACAAAAAAGCGTTACGAAGCCTTGAGGGGGGGGGGGGGGGGGAAGGAGGTCTAAATTAACGATTTGAGCGTTATGTAAAAAATGAATGCTGCCAATGACCTAGACGAGGTTACCGAAGTGGAAGAGCTCGTCACGGCACTGTGGCAACGGTGCGAGGTGCAGGTGGCCGCCGCAATCGTTAGACTACGGAAGGGACCGACAGGGACACAGATATCTTTGGTTCAGCTACCTGTGACGTACGTCAAAAAGTCCATTAAAGTAGGGAAGATAAAGGTAGGCTGGAGCGTATATCATCTGACGTTACACGAGCCACTGGAGGTTTGCTTCAGGTGTCTGGAACCAGAACACAAGTCATGAGACTGCAAAGTCCCTGATAGGCGCAAACTGCGCTAAAGATGCGGCGTCGTAGGCTATAAAGCACAAGGCTGCACGAGCCCACCCATTTGTCTGATCTGTATGCACTGGGAAATCCGTGGTCCAAGGAGCCGCAGTGAACAAATCACAGTGCAGGTAACGCAGCTGCACCTGAGCCATTGTGACGCGGCTCAGCAACTGCTTTGTCAGGCGGTTTCTGAGTGGGGGACGGATATCGCCATCATAACGCACCCATACCGAATACCCTCCGACACCGGCAATTGGGTCGTGGATGGGTCCAAAAAAAGGCGGCTATATGGACGTCTAGTACCTATGAGGGCTTCGTGGTCGCCAAAGAAAACGGGGTCTTCTTCCGTAGCTGTTATGCGCCTCCGCGGTGGCCGATCAAGCAGTTCACGCAAATGCTGGACCGCGTAACGACCGTGCTAACAGGGCGAAGGCCGGTGGTAACTTTAATGCCTGGGCCGTGGAATAGGGAAGCCGTTTCACGAACCAGCGGGGTCAGATCCTGCTAGAAACACTGGCCATCTTAGATGTCGACTTGGCTAACATCGGTACCAAGAGTACCTATAGTCGAAACGGAGCGGAGTCAATTGTTGACGTGACTTTTTGCTTAACAAGTAGTTCGAACTGGAGAGTAGATAAAGGTATATCGACTACAACAACAGCAGACAGCGGATAGAAGAAGAGGCGGCTAGGCCAAGGCCAAGCCCTCGCAGGTGGAAGACACCATACTTCGTCGAAGGGGTATTTAGGGAGGCGCTCCGCCGTGAGCGAAACTTACTCGGTTTAGACGGCGACGAGCTGTTAGCGGTGCTCTCACGTGCGTGTGATGCGACCATGCCTAGGCGAGTCCACCCTAGAAATGGGAGGCCACCGGCTTACTGGTGGACCGACGCGATTGCGGACCTGCGCCGCGCCTGCCTACGGGCTAGGCGGCGGATGCAGCGAGCACGATCAGAGGAAGAGCGAAACGAACGGAGGGTGGTGTTCGCCGCTGCAAAAGCCGCGCTCAAGACCGAGATAAGAGCAAGCAAAAAGGCCTGCTTTGAGGGTCTCTGTCAGAGTGTCAATGCAAACCCGTGGGGTGACGCCTACAGGATCGTTATGGCCAAGACGAGAGGTGTGATGACTCCTACAGAGCAATCTCC
The DNA here is from genome assembly GCF_035046485.1 of Aedes albopictus. NCBI lineage: Eukaryota > Metazoa > Arthropoda > Insecta > Diptera > Culicidae > Aedes > Aedes albopictus. The sequence goes on along the minus strand of NC_085136.1, from coordinate 325,325,539 downwards.
AGAGATGTTGGAGGGGATCATCGGAGGGCTTTTTCCGCGTCATGATCCTAGTCCTTGGCCTCCTTTCGCCGGGGACTAGGGCTGGTGACGAGGAGAGGGTCACCGATGTGGAACTTGCGGGGATAGCTAAGTCCCTTAGCGTAGGTAAGGCCCCAGGTCCGGACGGAGTTCCGAACCTGGCCTTAAAAGTAGCTATTGCAGAGGCTCCCGAGATGTTCAGGTCTGCTATGCAGAAATGCCTGGACGAGGGAGTTTTCCCAGAAGCTTGGAAGAGGCAGAGCCTGGTACTATTGCCAAAGGCGGGGAAACCACCCGGAGACCCGTAGGCATGTAGACCAATATGCTTGATTGACACGGCGGGGAAGGTGTTCGAAAAGATCATCCTTAATAGAATGTTGAGGTTCACGGAGGGCGAAAATGGTCTTTCGAGCAACCAGTACGGCTTCCGGAAGGAGAGGTCCACCGTAGACGCTATCTTGTCGGTTACAAAAACCGCCGAGAAAGCACTCGAGCCTAAGAGGAGGGGAATCCGCTTCTGCGCGGTAGTGACTCTGGAAGGAATGCGTTTAATAGCGCCAGCTGGTCTGCTATTGCCGATGCGCTCTTGCGTCTGGGGATACCGGAGTACTTGTACAAGATTCTCGAAAGCTACTATCAGAATCGCGTACTAGTTTACGACACAGAGGTGGGTCGGAAGTGCTTTCACATAATCTCAGGAGTCCCGCAAGGTTCCATCCTGGGCCCGGTGTTATGGAATGTCATGTACGACGAGGTGTTGAAGTTAGAGTACCCAGTGGGAGTGGAGATTGTCGGATTTGCCGACGACATTACGCTCGAAGTCTACGGTGAAACGATCGAGGAGGTGAAGTTGACTACCGACCACTCGATAAAAGTTGTGGAGGCGTGGATCCGGTCCAGGAAACTGGAGCTGACTCTTCACAAAACAGAGGTGACGGTTGTCAACAACCGCAAGTCGGAGCAGCAGACGGAGATCAGTGTAGGAGAGTGCACTATCCTGTCAAAGCGCTCCGTCAAACACTTGGGCGTGATGATCGACGATAAGCTTACCTTCGGTAGCCACGTCGATTATGCCTGTAAAAGAGCCTCCACAGCTATTGTGGCACTGTCCCGGATGATGTCCAATAGCTCTGCGGTGTATGCCAGTAAGCGCAAGCTTCTGGCTAATGTTGCTACGTCCATACTTAGGTATGGCGGTCCGGCGTGGGGCACCGCGCGGCACAAGAGGCATACACAGGACTGCCAGGATGGCCTCTATGGTCAAATGGCAGCGCGCGTGGGACAGTTCCACCAAAAGAAGGTGGACCCATAGGTTGATACCGAGGGTAGATAGTTGGATTAATAGGCGCCATGGGGAAGTTACATTCCACCTGACACAGGTTCTTACAGGTCATGGTTGCTTCCGACAGTATCTACACCGTTTCGGGCATGCGGATTCTCCCGAATGCCCAGTGTGCAATGGTTTAGAGGAAACGGCGGAACACGTTTTGTTCGTGTGCCCGCGTTTTCGCACAATGCAAGACCGCATGCTTGCCACATGTGGGGAGGACACAACTCCGGACAACTTGGTCCAAAGGATGTGTAGGGATGAGGTTAGCTGGAATGCCGTTTCAACGGCTATTACCCATATCGTCTGGGAGCTACAGAGGAGGCGGCGCGTGGACACGGAGAATGGCTAGTCCAGATGCAGTACAAGAAGTGGTCCAGGGGTTTGAAGTCGGCTTCGTAGGTCATACCGGTGCCCTGCGGTCGAGATCGACCCTTACAGCGATTAAGTGGCCGCGGAGAGGAAGTCCCGGTAGCGGTGCTGTCGTGGCGTCGGTATACTGGGTTGGATCTGAGCCCGTGGTTGGAAAGGGGTTTTCGGCAAGGGTCGGGGTAGTTGAGACCCTGCTGTCTGCAACCTTCGGGTGCATCTGATAGGGCCTGAAGGGTAGTGATACCCTTCCTTTGCGGGCAGGTCAGATCGGGTTGCACGTGGGCATCAGTTCTTGATGTCTGCTAAGCAGTTGGGTGCGGACGGGGTTGACCCTGCCCGCCTTCCGAGGACAAAGGGAGTGGCGAAGACCACTCGGGAAACTGGCTAAGCGCCAGCATGCTACCGTGATGGACTCTCCAGAGCGAGTCATCGATGTTCGTTGCTGCTAGGCTACGGCAGCTAACCTTGTGGGTGCGATATGCACTAGCCCCTCTCTGAAGCAATACCTTCTTGGTGGTTCCGGAGAGACGTCGGGTTTGGCGACCATAGGAATGTGTTTTAGTGGGTCGAAGAGAGAGTAGTCCTGGCTTTTCCTAGTGTTGTAGAAGACGGCCTTAACCCCATACTACCCTAACCTTCCTGCTAGGGTGTCTGTTGAGCAGATTTATCCCCCTATGGTTTAGAAGAAAAAAAAAGAGGGGCCACATCGAGCACACCCTCGTCCGGAAACGTTGTCTCGAGATTCTGCGCGTATGCGGTGGCGACATCCGGTTGCTTCAGTCGCTCTAGATCGTACCGGGGCGGCCGCCGGTACTGTACATTGTTAATAACGAAGAGTTTTGGGCGCAGTTTAACCATCACCAGGTAGTGATCAGAGTCGATATTAGCGCCACGATAGGTCCTGACGTCGATAATGTCAGAGAAGTGCCGTCCATCAATTAGAACGTGGTCGATTTGCGATTCCGTTTGTTGTGGTGATCTCCAGGTGTAACGATACGGGAGGCTGTGCTGGAAAAAGGTGCTACGAATGTTCTTGGAGGCGGCGAAATCGATGAGGCGTAGGCCATTTTCGTTCGTCAGCTGGTGGGCGCTGAACTTTCCAATAGTCGGTCTGAATTCCTCCTCCTGACCTACCTGAGCGTTTAGATCCCCTATGAAGATTTTAACATCGTGGTTTGGGCAGCGGTCGTACTCGCGTTCGAGCTGCGCGTAAAATGCGTCCTTGTTATCATCAGTGCTTCCGGAGTGAGGGCTGTGCACGTTTATAATGCTAATGTTGAAGAATCAGCCCTTGATCCTCAACCTGCACATTCTTTCGTCGATCGGCCACCAACCGATCACGCGCCTCTGCATGTCGCCCATCACTATAAAAGCTGTTCCCAGCTCACGTGTGTTGCCGCAACTCTGGTAGATGGTATGATTACCTCTAAACGTTCGCACCATGGATCTTGTCCAACACACCTCCTGCAGCGCTACGATGCCGAACCCGCGGCCCTTCAGTAGATCGGCGAGTATGCGGGTGCTCTCAATGAAGTTGAGAGATCGGCAGTTCCACGTACCGAGTTTCCAATCGCAAGTCCTTTTTGTTCGCTGGGGTCGTTGCCGTTTTTCTTGGTTCGTATTATTCTGTTGCTGATTTTCCGCTACAATGGTTTTTTTTATGGATGGCTCGTAGGGCCTGACACCAACCCCCTACTTTCCGGAGGACCATAGTGCACAGTTGAGCTTAGTGTGCTTCCCTGGCACTCGAACGTAGATCAGCCGCCCCTAACATGATGATAAGACACTGTTGTGAGCCGTTCCTCCTGGAGAACAGACGCTCAGGTTTGCCGAAGCAAACCACCCCCCCCTCCCCTTCCCAGTCAGCCTACGACCAAAGTTCCCACCGGAGTCGATTACCCGAACTTTCCTAAGGCTGCTCATAGTTTCCGGCCGGTACCGCGTGGAGGTAGGGATAGGAGTTGCTGGGCAGAGGCTAGTGGATCACAATGGGATCTGAATTGCGCAGCATACCCAGCCTTTACCGTGCCCTACGGCTCGTACGTATAATTATTAATGGAGAGCCCCATAATCCTTGAAGTCAATAGATTCAGAGAAGTGGCATCCATCAATCAGAATTTCATCGATTTACGTTTATGTTCATCGTGGTCATCTTCAGTTGTAGCCATAAGGAAGACTGTACATGGAGTTAGTGTTATACATTGCAATATTCTTGGAGAAGACAAAATCAATCAACTGTCTGCATCATCTGAGCAAAAAAGGCTTCATAAATTATGTTATATGTACACATTGCTATTCGTTTGGCATAACTTTGAACAACAAATGCCCGTTGGCCATTGTAATTCAACTGATGATGTAATCCATATGCAGAATATAAATTCTGCTCCATCATCGCATTGCTGCTGGCATTATCCCAAACTTGCACCTTTCATCGCTTTTTTGTGACCCATCTTTCTGCAAATGCAAAAAAAAACATCACCCTTTCTCAAGTGCTTGTGTTACTTGCTGCTACCTACACCCATTCTGCCGCGCTTTTAGTAATTCGCATTCCAACCATGCCTGATGATGGTGCTTGCTTCGATCGCTTAGTTTAGTTCGCGCGCGTTTCTGTCCGAAGGCAGGGCGTCGTCGTCGAGACGTGCTGCTCGCTCCATCATCCATACCATTGACCGCGTGACGACGGTTTGTCGCTGTCGGTCGGTCGGTCGGTCGGAGGTGCATCCCGTCGTCGCAGTCGTCGAACGGTTATCTGTATCGTCCGTCCCCGCACTATTGATATTCTTTTACATGCGAAGCGGAGTGATAAAAGACAACTTATCACCTAGCTAGGAGTATTTTGTGGTGTTGTCACCGGTCGGTCGTCGAGAGACACAGCGAGAGAGAGTGCTCAATCTAAGACAATAATTGCCGTGCAAACCAAGGTACAAATAATTGCTCGCTTGAGTGGGTTTGCAGTAGACTTGTCTCGGCTGTCGACACAATTAGCAGTTTACAAATGGACCGGTGGCAGGTCAACAGCTATCGTCAACATCGCCGTTTGTTGTGCATCGTAGTGGCTGCGGTGGTGTTTGCGGGGGGTGGCGGTGTGTGGGGACAGGAGCAGCAGGATCACTTCCGATTGCCGGCGAGCACGGTTCCGATCGGATACGACGTTCAGCTGACGGTAGATTTGGACCAGTTCACGTTTTTCGGGACTGTGCAAGTATCGCTGCGGGCGAATAACGTTTCCAGTCATGTGACTTTGAATGCCAAAGAGCTGGACGTGTCGAATGTGAAGCTCTCGGAGGACACTACTGGGAGGCAGCTGGCGTTGGTCGTGTACGTGATGCAAAATGATTCCGAAATGGTGCGGTTCAATTTTGATTCGGATCTTCTGCCGGCGCACACCTACCGGCTGTCGATTGACTTCGCTGGGAACATCACCGACGACTTGAAAGGGCTGTACAAAAGCTCGTACTATCGTGGAACAGAGGAAAGGTTGTATGCACTAATGGAACACGATAATCATCTCTATGACAGTGGTTTTCAAACGGGGTGGAATTGCATCATTTTGTGGGGGTGAATCAGACACGAAAGAGTTCTTTGGTAGAGTGCCTGTTGAAATGCTGAAGTTTATTCTTTTATCGATTCGATCTCTTTTATCCCTTAAAATGGCAGAACGGTTAAATTTTTTTTTTCTAAAATCAAGATCTCAGTAGTTTTTTAAGCTTTTCAGCTGAAATTTGGTATAAATCAAGGGGATTAGTTGTCCTATACGATGTATTGAAGGACATCCCCCTGTAGCCTACCCCCTTTTGATGGGGTGTCGAAATAGGTTTTTTTCGTATTATTCGCAGTGAAATGGTTTACATTTATGTTTTTCGTCATCGAAAGTAAGGTTACGGAGATCCTTGATGCCCCATTTACTGTGGTTATCACGTCCAATAAACCTAGACCACCCCAAGGCCTCCAATACGTTATGAAATTTAAGTCATATGCTCTGTAGGCACCTGAATGTAACTAATGCAATAGATTTATGGGAAAGTTATGAAGTATACTCTTAGAGCCGCAAGTCATAAGCGAGCTGCTGTTTCCGGTATATTTGGATGTTCTAGAATATCCAAACTATCCTGGAGTTAAGACTTATATGGTCAACAGGATCTACCGCAACTCCAATTCAATATAACTTTGCGGCTTTTGACCGTTATGTTCCGAGTTGCTTTGTAATTGAACGAGCAGTGCTTTTCACGGTTTTGGGACATTTTAAGGATTGCAGAATGTCCTGAAGTTCAGGACTTTCAAGTTCTACAAAATCTACCACAATCGGCATTGAATTTACGTTAGCGGTTATCGGTCATTGTTCTCCATGGTACCGTAATCCGGGGTAACATTGATCAGAATTTTCGATCTTTCTTGCATAATTCTCTTGTTAAAGCAAACGTTACATGTTTTATATTTTCAAAACAAGTACTGGCCCTCTGAGTATGTGTTAAGCTACTCGAAAAAGTATTGTAAAACTTTAAAACATGTTTAAATAGGTTTTTTAATCTAATTTTTGATTTTGTTGATTTGGGGTAACATTGATCATGTCAATGATCAATGTTCATTTGTGTTGAAGATACCCTTACCTACTAAATTCGGGGTCACTGATTTCGAATATGTTGTTCAAACTTTTACAAGTTATGTACTTTTTAAGTTATTTTAGGATTAAAATTCTCTAAACCACGATTAACGCTTAAAAATAGGCAATGTCTTAAGGAATTGATAGCCGACTTTTTATAAATCGTATATTTTACTGAAAAAGAACATTTTCATAAAAGTTTCGTTTATTTAATCCAACTCTAGGATATCATATTGAAGTAATACAGTGATTTCAAACCTTTAGATACAATATTCACGCCAAGCATGAATGTTTGACGATGTATCTCATTGCGTTAAGAAACACAGTTATGGAAAAATCGATTTATTTCAATGTTTATGAAATTCAATTTTCATGAAATGCATGTAATTTAATAGCTAAATGATAGCAGATTACGATATACCATTCGATAGCATAAACTGATTCAATGTAAAATGCTAGTTGGAACATTTCCTGAGGTGGATCATGCCGATCAATGTTACCCCGGATTACGGTACTCCGAAAGGTTACGAGAAAACCATTCTGAGGTTGTACGACATTGTAAGGTATGCAGAATGTCCTGGAAGACATTCATGTTCTACAGAATCTACCCCAATCCCCTTGCAATCTTCGTTAGTAGTTATAGGTCATTGTTATCCATGGTACTCCACAATATTACGAGACAATCGTTCTGATGTTGTACGATATTGTAAGGTACGAAAAATGTACTGGAGTTCAGGACATTTAAGGCCTGCAGAATCTACTGCAATAACAATGTAATCTACGTTAGCGGTTATCGGTCCTTGTTATCCATGCAACTCCGAAATATTACAAGCAAATCTTTCTTAGGTTGTGCGACATTGTAAAGTATGCAGAATGTCATGTAGTTCAACACATTCAAGTTCAACAGAATCTACCGCAATCCCCATGCAGTCTACGTTAGCGGTTATCGGTCATTGTTATCCATGCAACTCCGAAATATCACAAGCAAATCTTTCTTAGGTTGTGCGACATTGTAAAGTATGCCAAATATTCTCGAGTTGAGACCATTCTAGTTCTACAGGATCTTCCTCAATCGCCATTCAATCTACGTTAGCTGTTATCATCCTCTGATATCCATGATGATCCACAACCTTACATGAAGCCCTTCTTTCGGTAGTCCGATATTGTTGAAGTTTGCTATATGTTCTGAAGTTCAGGACTTTCAAGTTCTACAACATTTCTCATAATCACCATGCAATCTACATTTGCGGCTTACAGTCATTGTTCTTCTTGGTACTCATTCCGTAATGTTACGAGAAAATCTTTATAAGGTTGTATGACATTGTAAGGTATGTAAAATGTACTGGAGCTCAGGACTTTCAAACTCTACAGAATCTACCTCAATTGCCATTGGATCTACGTTTGAAGTTATTGTCCTCTTATATCCATGGTGCTCCCCAACCCAATGAAAAAAAAAATATTGTAACGTTTGCTAAATGTCCTGAAATTTAGGACGTCTGAGTTCTACTAAATCTACCACAATCACCATTCAACCCTTGCTTGCGAATTGCGGTCATTGTTATCCTAGGTACTTCGGTTGTAAATTACTACTTGAAGTATCTACGCAGATAAAAAAGTTTTCGAACATGTAGTATTTTCGTCTTTTGAACATGAGCGTTTACTACATGCTTGTAGAGCAGAACTATCAAACATTTTTTTGACTCAAAGCAAATCATTTACAGTCAGGTCTTTTTTTACGCGGTTTTCATTTACGCGCCCGCGTAAATGAACACTCCATACAAAATTTTTTTTCATCGTCTTATTTATGCATGATTCGTCGAGAAATGGTGAGACTTTTAATACGCGGTTTTTCGAATTTTGAACTGAGTTTTATTTTTACGCGGTACGTATCCCCCGCGTAAAAAAAACCTGACTGTACGCGTAAAACGTCAGATTTTTCCAGCAAAAAAATCTCGTGATTCCGCGGAGAAGTTGCAAGTTTCTTCGGATGATTATTCGGAAAAGAAGCATATTCTCCAACTATCGTGAGCTTTCTGAGGGTTCATCCTGGGATTTCTACAGGAGTTGTTCCCAGGACATTTTTCAGGTGTTGTTGCGAGATTTCTCCAAAAGTTTCTACCGGGATTCCTGTTGAATTATTTTCCTCAATTCTTTCCAGTGATCCTCCTGGGGGTTTCTCAAGAGTTTTTCCCGAGATTTCTTCCAGAATTTATACAGAAATAATTCCTGGGATTCTCGCTAAAGTTCCTCTCAGGACTTTTCAGGAGTTCATCTTCCTTTCTTAGGAGGTTTTCGCGGAGCTCCTCCTGGAATCCCTCACGAGATTTCTGCCAGGGTTCCTTTTTCACTGCCATCAAGAAATAATCAAGAGCTTTCGTGTAGTTTTTCTGGATTATTTTAAAAAAAATCTCGTGAGTTTTCTCTTGAAGTTCCACTTGAGATTCCCTTTGGAGTTTTTCCCAGAATACATCTTAGAAGATACTTTCCAATGTTGCTTGGAGTTTTTTAGAATTTATCCTGGACTTTCTGCAAATATATCTTCCAGGGAGTTCCTTTTGGGATTTCTTGTTGTGTTCTTCCCGCGATTTATTTCTGTGTTTTATCCATGCTTCTCCATCGGGTCTCCAGTTAGCCTAGTGATTAAGGCTATGGATCGCCAATCTGGAGACGGCGGGTTCGATTCCCGTCCCAGTCGGGAAAATTTTCTCGACTCCCTGGGCATAGTGTATCATTGTACTTGTCTCACAATGTACAAATTCATGCAATGGCAGGCAAAGAAAGCCCTTCAATTAATAACTGTGGAAGTGCTCAAATAACACTAAGTTGAAGCGAGGCAGGCCAAGTCCCAGCGGGGACGTAGCGCCATAAAGAAGAAGATGAAGATCCATGCTTCTCTTAGTAGTTGTTTTCAAGACTTCTTGCAGTAATTGTCTTCAGATTTCCCTTAGAGATTTTCTTTCCTGGATTACTTCTAGTGTTATACCCTGAATCCTTACTCAAGCTGCCCCGGGATAATTTTGGGTGTCCTTTTCGGGATTTCTCTCATTAAAACTTTGGTAGTTCTTGCCCAGATTTTTCACGAGTTGTTATCGGAATTTCCTGGAACCTCTTTTAATACCAGGGAGTGCATAAATTGAAACAGGGTAGAAAAGAGGGAATTTAAATGGTTTTGCCCCTGGGCGTTTGAGAAGGCAACAAGGGGACTTTCTGGGATTTTAAGCGAGCCTGAAAGGAGGGGGTTTCTGGGTTGTTTTGGGGGGCTTCAGGGGAGAAGGCTAAATTAAAATTTCAGCAAGTTTTAGGAAAGCCAGGGAGATTTCAAGGACTCGAGATTTGTTTAAAAAATTTAAAGCCCTTTTGGAGTCGCTGTTCAGATGAGAGCGATTCATGGACCTACCAGAGTGGGACCTGACATTCCCTAAAACGCTAAACACCCCTGAAACCCTCCAAATCATCCTAAATCAACCGGCGACCCCCAGAAACCCCCTAAAATGCCCCTAAATTCACCTGAGACTCTGGAACACCTCTGAGAACCCACTTAGACTACCTGAAACACCCCTCAAATACCCTGAACCCTCCAGTAATATCCTGAATCCCCTGGAGCTCCCTAAAACTCCTACAAGACCCCTTAAAATCCTTCTGTGTCCTCTGAGATGCGCTGATAAGCACTTGGGACACTCTGAGCCCCCTGAGACTCCCGAGACTTTCTGGAGCTCCCTGGAATCCTTTAAAATGCTTCTGTAACACCCTAAGCACAGACAAATAGACGTCTCACTATACCTATTTCCTATCCTTTTACTTTTTAACGGATGATTCAAAATTTAATATCAAAATTTAATATTCTGTAGTTTACAAATCTCTCGTTCATGATGTTCGCATCGTTTTTGCTCCTGTTTGACGTTTGTACACTACTGCCATCTAATCAATGGTTTGCAAAACACTGTGTAATTAGGATTAGGCGATTATGTTTTCGTGACGATGATTTCAATCATTTCAAGTGATTCGTCTGTTTGTCTGTGCCCCAAGAAACCCTCTGAAACTCCTCTGCATCCTCTTGAAAATCTTTTGAATTCTGGGACCACCTAATATGCACCGGAGACCCCTTGAGCCCTCTGCGATACCCTGATATGCCCTTGATACTCCCTGAGCCCCAAGAGACCCCCCTGGAACTCCCTGAAATCTCTTAAAATATTCCTGTAACACCCCAATCCTCTGAAACTCCTCTGAAATTCCTCTGATTTCTCCTGAGATCACCTAATACGCCCCTGAGAAAATGGCCCTAAGATCTCCTCTAGAAACGCCTCAGGAACCCCCACCCTGAATTTTTCTGAGAACTCTTGAAAACCTTGTGAAACCATCTGCGATACCTCTACTCGAAACCACCTGGAACTCCTCGAAATGCCTGGTGAATCTTGCCCGGAACTCCGAAAAGAACTGCTTTAGAAATAACAAGAGGAACTACAGAAGAAATTTCGAGAAAAATTGCTACATCTAAGAAAAACTATAGGCAGTAAACATGGGTGGAAATATGAGGGAACTTCAAGAACTCTCTGGAAAGCTGTGAGAGAAATCTCCGAAGCAACTACGGGAGAAATCTGGCGAGAAACTCCAAGGTAAGCCCAGAAAATTGTTTGAGAGAAATCCCTGGAAGAAGTGTACAAAAGCATCGCAAAAACTCTGGAAAACTGTTGGAAACCCAAGCAACCAAAAGTTCGGATAAAACAGCATGTTTGGGCTTGATCAGCTATTCAAAGGAAGATGAATAGCGTTCTATACAGCTAACATTTTAAGTAGTTAGCCGAACTTGAGTTCACACAAAGTACACATGTGCCGCTGAAAGGAACGCTATTCAGCCTAAAAATAAGCTTCCGTAAAATGAAAAAAGGTGCTTAGTCCTCAAAGGTAATTTTTGATTGAGAGACATTAGCATATGTGGAATCCTAATTGACTAATATCTTGAAATTTATTTTTGATGTTTTTTACTTACTGGACTTGAACTCGGGTTCTCCTCGTTGAAAGCCGGCGCCTTACCAGTACTCCATGTTTGGATTGTTAAGCACTGAGGGATTTAACTCAATGTGCTGATATCATTTATTGGTGCTCAATCAGGTTCGCGTGTGAACTTTCTCTGAACTTGAAATCCTCTGCGAGACAAACTTTTTGAAGCCAAAAGTTCGGAAGAAGTTAACGTGGAACTTGTTTGACATTTTCAGTTTGTTTTGGTTCGCAGTTTAGGCAAGTGCAAAGCAATAAATTAGTGCCAGTGTCGGTAATTCGGAAAAGATTATAAGTTTTCAGTGACTACGATCGTGTCGATCACCGGTGCGCTGGCACGACAAGTGAGACAAAATGAAAAAGATCCAGCAAAACTGGAAGACTTTCACCGTAGCCGAAACAAAAATCCGGCGGAACACTGGGTGAAGCAGTTGCTCGCTGAGAGGGCAGACTTTCAGCCACACAATACGGATTTTTTCGTGGATTTCAAGTAAGTACGTTGAAATATAATAGTGAAACTAAGTGTACTTGTGAAATTAACACAAGCTGTGGCTGCTGAGCTCGATTGCTGAGTGCTTTAATTAAATGTGAACTTTTCCCGAGTTCCGCTGTCTCCGAAGTTCATGTGAAGTTCACTTTTGGTACGGTTAATATTTGAACTGTTTGAACTGTTTTTAAACTTTAGTGGCACGCAAAAGTTCAACATGAGTTCGGTTAAAATTTGATTGAACTCTGCCCTAGAGTTCAAAGTAAGTTTTTTTTTTGAACCTTTTTTCGACTTCAATGTCGTTTGTAAGAGAAGTCAAAAGCTTGTACATGTACTTCCAAGATCATAAACAATACCTGAGTAACTTTTTGGAGAATCAAGTTCAACGAAACCGAAATTGAACCAAATTTGAACTTCTGAGTTCGTTCTTCAAGTGGTATCCGAACTTTTGGCTGCTTGGGAAGTGATGAAGAATTTTGTTAGGGTCTCCGGAAGAAATCACCCGAGAACCTCTGGCAGAAATCCCGGGAAGTGGTGTTGCAGAAAACTCCTTCAGTAGAAATTCTAGTAGATATCCCAGAAACAACTCTTAGAAGCCTGGGAAGGAACACCGAAAAATACCTGAAAGAACTTTTCAAAGCAAGCAAAGTAGAACGTGCCTCTAGAGCCGACCTACTGATACCTGAAAGTAGTTGTTACTCCGTGATTGACCAGAACAATCGAAGTTGCATAGAGATCCAATGAATGGTTGTGCGGTGCACAATGTGGGCAGATCCGGACGGGGAACGGAACCAGAGAAGGGCAGCCCCAATTTGCCACTGGCTAACATCAACAGGCCAGGAAAGTTCAGTTGAACCCGTGTGCAAGTCGGTCCGGTATCCACTACAGGTTACCGGAAAGCTCTGATCGTGGAGCGGACCGATGGGGCACTGAAAATTCCTTATTGGTGCTCCAGCAACGACTGTTCGGTTGGCACCTTCTGGAGTATTAGTCTGTCCGTGTGCAGTCAAACCGGTATCCACAATCGATTACCACTGGTGGGGTCGAGTTGTGGAGCGGTCTGAAAGAACAGCACTAATTCTCCGGGATTTGCTCGGTTGAGCGGTGGACTGTATCTTGCAGGCAGGCAGCAGCGAGCGGTCACTTCGCTTCGTCAGTGGAGGCAGGACTGATGGCTTCTCGGTGGGAAAGGAAAACTCCGGGTGGCTTCGCTTTGTAGACGATGTTTATTCGATGACGTTCAAAATAAAACTGATGCGCTCTGCGCTACATGACTTACTTATATACTACAAAATACAGTAATGTGTGACAGTAACTACTACAAAATAGGCTCCTCCCCTTTCAGTGGGAATGACAAGATAAAACAAAAACAACAAAAAATGACTGGTCTGGAGAACGGGAGAAGCTTCTAGAAGGGTTTTACTTTTCTTAAGACTAATTAAGACTTGGGCATCAAAAACCACGGGATCGCAAATTAATTGCAAACGGTTATATTTGGATGCATTCAAATACTCCTTTGTTTTGGCTTGCGAACTGTGAAGTGAGTCTATTATGGGCAAGTGAGATGCAAACACTCACAATATTGCTGGCGTTTTCAACACCGTAAAGGTAGTGCACAATGACTAAGGTAGGGGTGACTGGGGACAAATGCTCCTACATCAGTAAGTAAAGATATTAAAAGTTTTTATTTATTTTATTGTGTATACGTTTTTTATTTTCTTGACACTACAATTCAATTAAATATATTCTAATTATTCTATACTTTTTTGTTTTATATATTTATTATTAATATTTTTATTTATTTATTTATTTAATTTTATTGTGTGTGTGTGTGTGTGTGTGTGTGTGTGTGTGTGTGTGTGTGTGTGTGTGTGTGTGTGTGTGTGTGTGTACGTGAGTGCGAGTGTGTGTGTGTGTGCGAGTGCTTTTGTGTGTGTGCGTGTATTATCTTAAGTTAATATAGTAGCAAAAGACCAAAGCATAGGGCTAAAGTAACTCTAAAAACCTACAAGAAACTAGTGATATCGTGATGATCATTGATCAGTACGTAAAAATCCTAGGATTGAGTGGAGTTAAGAGGACAGAGAACCCTATTATGCTTGGCCAGACTACAAGTTCTGTTGATCTAACGTGTAAAAATCAACAATTATTGGATCCTAACGATTAAAATGCAAACTAAAAATTTACGGTTCATCCAAGTAAATCTTCATCACGCAAAGGGAGCAACAGCTGTACTTTGCAAAAGATTTGCTGAGAGTAAACTGGATATAGCTTTTATCCAGGAACCATGGACGAACAATTATAGGATAATGGGAATTCATACAGATTCCTCCAAATTAATATATAAAGTAGGGCAGTTACCACCAAGATCTGCAATTTTAGTGAATGGGACTGTGAATGCTGTTCCAATTACACAATTTATTAATCGTGACATTTTTGCAATTATGATGGAAGTACCAACAATCCACGGGAAAACGGAAATTTGTGTAGCTTCGGCATACTTTCCGGGAGATGTGGATGATGTACCCCCACCAGAAGTAGCAGCTTTTGTCTCTTATTGCAGAAAGCTAAATAAAGCTTTCATCATTGGTTGTGATGCAAATGCTCATCATACGATATGGGCTAGCACAGACATTAATAGTAGGGGAGAACACCTCCTAGATTTCATTTCAAGAAATGAAATCGATTTATGTAACAGAGGCGATAAACCTACCTTTACAAATGCTATTAGGCAGGAAGTTTTGGATTTGACATTGTGTAGCCCTACACTCTCGGAAAAAATCAAAAATTGGCATGTGTCAGATGAAATTTCTTTATCTGATCACAAGCATATACTGTTTGAATATGAGGCTGGCTGTCAACTCATAAAAACTACTAGAAATCCCAGGAAGACTAACTGGGATATGTACACCTCAAAACTTTTATCGGGAATGGATAACTTAAATGCCATTCAAAATTCTCGTCATGGGCTTGAAGAAAGCGCTTCGACACTTTCGAGCATAATTAAACAGGCTTTTCATGACAGTTGTGCACCAAAGAAACGCTCTTCAAATAGAGATGTTCCTTGGTGTAATAGTAACTTGCAAAAACTGCGACAGAAAACCCGGAAGTTATTTAACCGGGCTAAAAGAACACAACAGTGGGAACAATACAAAGAGTCCCTCACAATTTATAACAGAGAAATTCGAAGATCGAAGAGGATAAATTGGAGGCACACATGTGAAAACATTGAAAGTACTCCGATTGTTGCTAGATTGCAAAAAGTCCACGCTAAAGATCATTCTATAGGTCTTGGAACTCTAAAAAAAGAAGATGGTTCTTTTACAAAGAGCTCCGAAGAAATCTTGGAAACAATGATGAAAACACACTTTCCGTGTTCCATTGTTGCTTTCACTGAAGACCAGAATACATCTGTATCGCAAACTGAGGCCAATGAAACCAGGAGATATATTCATGAAGATGATGAATCAACTGTGTTAGAAGGCACCAGGAGTGATGCATGCATTCTGGGCGATCAAATTATTACTGAACAAAAGGTTAAATGGGCAATTGATTCCTTTGAACCCTTCAAAGCTCCGGGTAGGGATGGAATTTTTCCTGTACTACTCCAGAAGGGTAAAGAAATCTTAACACCTATTTTAACCAAGTTGTTCCGATTAAGCTTATCACTAAGCCATATCCCTACAGCTTGGAGAGAAGTGCGAGTCACTTTTATCCCAAAGGCAAATAAGAAGGATAAATCATCACCAAAACCCTTCAGACCCATAAGTTTATCGTCCATT